>NW_027650325.1:0-108000 GCF_965287045.1 Carcharhinus amblyrhynchos | reverse complement strand
TGGAAACAGAGCGGCAGAAACCGGAGGCTGGAAACAGAGGGTGAGAAACAGGAGTCTGGAAACAGAGGGCGAGAAACGGAAGGCTGGAAACAGAGGGGCAGAAAGAGGAGTCTGGAAACAGAGGGCGAGAAACAGGAGGCTGGAAACAGAGGGGCAGAAACAGGAGGCTGGAAACAGAGGGTGAGAAACAGGAGTCTGGAAACAATGGGGCAGAAACAGGAGTCTGGAAACAGAGGGGGAGAAACAGGAGTCTGGAAACAGAGGGGGAGAAACAGGAGTCTGGAAACAGAGGGGGAGAAACAGGAGTCTGGAAACAGAGGGCGAGAAACAGGAGGCTGGAAACAGAGGGGCAGAAACAGGAGTCTGAAAACAGAGGAGGAGAAACAGGAGGCTGGAAACAGAGGGGCAGAAACAGGAGTCTGGAAACAGAGGGGGTGAAACAGGAGTCTGGAAACAGGGGGGCAGAAACAGGAGCCTGGAAACTGAGGGTGAGAAACAGCAGTGTGGAAACAGAGGGGAGAAACAGGAGACTGGAAACAGAGGGGGAGAAACCGGAGCCTGGAAACAGAGTGGGAGAAACAGGAGGCTGGAAGCAGAGGGGAGAAACAGGCGTCTGGAAACAGAGGGGTAGAAACAGGAGTCTAGAAACAGAGGGGCAGAAACAGGAGTCTGGAAATAGAGGGTGAGAAACAGGAGTCTGGTAACAGAGGGGCAGAAACAGGAGTCTGGAAACAGAGGGGCAGAAGTACGAGTCTGGAAACAGAGGGGGAGAAACAGGAGTCTGGAAACTGAGGGGCAGAAACAGGAGTCTGGAAACAGAGGGGCAGAAACAGGAGACTGGAAACAGAGGGTGAGAAACAGGAGTCTGGAAACAGAGGAGCAGAAACAGGAGTCTGAAAACAGAGGGTGAGAAACAGGAGTCTGGAAACAGAGGGGGAGAAACAGGAGGCTGGAAACAGAGGAGGAGAAACAGGAGTCTGGAAATAGACTGGCAGAAACCGGAGTCTGGAAACTGAGGCGAAGAAACAGGAGTCTGGAAACAGAGGGGCAGAAACAGGACTCTGGAAACAGTGGGGCAGAAACAGGAGTCTGGAAACAGAGGGGGAGAAACAGGAGGTTGGAAACAGACGGGGAGAAACAGGAGTCTGGAAACAGAGGGCAGAAACAGGAGTCTGGAAACAGAGAGGCAGAAACAGGAGTCTGTTAACAGAGGGGCAGAAACAGGAGTGTGGAAACAGAGGGGGAGGAACAGGAATCTGGAAACAGAGTGTGAGAAACAGGCGTCTGGAAACAGAGGGGGAGAAACAGGAGTCTGGAAACAGAGGAGCAGAAACAGGAGTCTGAAAACAGAGGGTGAGAAACAGGAGTCTGGAAACAGAGGGGGAGAAACAGGAGGCTGGAAACAGAGGGGAGAAACAGGAGTCTGGAAACAGAGGGGCAGAAACAGGAGTCTGGAAACTGAGGCGAAGAAACAGGAGTCTGGAAACAGAGGGGCAGAAACAGGACTCTGGAAACAGAGGGGGAGAAACAGGAGGTTGGAAACAGAGGGGAGAAACAGGAGGTTGGAAACAGACGGGGAGAAACAGGAGTCTGGAAACAGAGGGCAGAAACAGGAGTCTGGAAACAGAGAGGCAGAAACAGGAGCCTGTTAACAGAGGGGCAGAAACAGGAGTGTGGAAACAGAGTGTGAGAAACAGGCGTCTGGAAACAGAGGGTGAGAAACAGGAGTCTGGAACAGAGGAGCAGAAACAGGAGTCTGAAAAAAGAGGGTGAGAAACAGGAGTCTAGAAACAGAGGAGGAGAAACAGGAGTCTGGAAATAGACTGGCAGAAACCGGAGTCTGGAAACACAGGGGCAGAAACAGGAGTCTGGAAACAGAGGGTGAGAAACAGGAGGCGGGAAAAAGACGGTGAGAAACAGGAGTCTGGGAACAGAGAGGCAGAAACAGGAGTCTCGAAACCGATGGGGAGAAACAGGAGTCTTGAAACAGAGGGGGAGAAACAGGAGGGTGGAAACAGAGGGGGAGAAACAGGAGGCTGGAAACAGAGGGGCAGAAACAGGGAGTCTGAAAACAGAGGAGGTGAAACAGGAGTCTGGAAACAGACGGGGAGAAACAGGAGGCTGGAAACAGAGGAGGAGAAACAGGAGGCTGGAAACAGAGGCGCACAAACAGGAGTCTGAAAACAGAGGAGGAGAAACAGGAGTCTGGAAACAGAGGGGCAGAAACAGGAGCCTGGAAACAGAGGGTGAGATACAGCAGTCTGGAAACAGAGGGGGAGAAACAGGAGACTGGAAACAGAGGGGGAGAACCGGAGTCTGGAAACAGAGTGGGAGAAACAGGAGTCTGGAAACAGATGGGGAGAAACAGGAGGCTGGAAACAGAGGGGCAGAAACAGGAGTCTGGAAACAGAGGGGCAGAAACAGGAGTCTGGAAACAGAGGGGCAGAAACAGGAGTCTGGAACAGAGGGTGAGAAACGGGAGTCTGGAAACAGAGGGCCAGAAACAGGAGTCTGGATACAGATGGTGAGAAACAGGAGGCTGGATACAGAGGGTGAGAAACAGGAGTCTGGATACAGAGGGGGAGAAACAGGAGTCTGGAAATAGAGGGTGAGAAACAGGAGACTTGAAACAGAGGGGCAGAAACAGGAGTCTGGAAACAGAGGGGCAGATACAGGAGCTTGAAACAGAGGGTGAGAAACTGGAGTCAGGAAACAGAGGGTGAGAAAGAGGAGGCTGGAAACAGAGGGGCAGAATCAGGAGGCTGGAAACAGAGGGGCAGAAACAGGAGTCTGGAAACAGAGGGTGAGAAACAGGAGTCTGGAAACAGAGAGGCAGAAACAGGAGTCTGGAAACAGAGGGGCAGAAACAGGAGTCTGGATACAGATGGTGAGAAACAGGAGGCTGGATACAGAGGGTGAGAAACAGGAGTCTGGAAACAGAGGGGCAGAAACAGGAGTCTGGATACAGAGGTTGAGAAACAGGAGTCTGGAAACAGAGGGGCAGAAACAGGAGTCTGGAAACAGAGGGGGAGAAACAGGAGTCTAGAAACAGAGGGTGAGAAACAGGAGTCTGGAAACAGAGCGGCAGATACAGGAGCCTGGAAACAGAGGGGCAGAAACCGGAGTCTGGAAACAGAGGGGCAGAAACAGGAGTCTGGAAACAGAGACGAAGAAACAGGAGTGTGGAAACAGAGGGTGTGAAACAGGAGACTGGAAACAGTGGGGCAGAAACTGGAGTCTGGAAACAGAGGGGGAGAAACAGGAGTCTGGAAACAGAGGGGCAGAAACAGGTGTCTGAAACAGAGAGGCAGAAAACAGGAGTCTGGAAACAGAGGGGGAGAAACAGGAGTCTGGAAACAGAGGGTGAGAAACAGGCGTCTGGAAACAGAGGGGCAGAAACAGGAGTCTGGAAACACAGGGGCAGAATCAGGAGTCTGGAAACTGAGGGTGAGAAACAGGAGTCTGGAAACAGAGGGGGAGAAACAGGATTCTGGAAACAGACGGTCAGAAACAGGAGTCTGGAAACAGAGGGGGAGAAACAGGAGTCTGGAAATAGAGGGTGAGAAACAGGAGACTGGAAACAGAGGGGCAGAAACAGGAGCCTGGAAACAGAGGGGCAGAAACAGGAGCCTGGAAACAGAGGGTGAGAAACTGGAGTCAGGCCGAGGGTGAGAAAGAGGAGTCTGGAAACAGAGGGGCAGAAACAGGCGTCTGGAAACAGACGGGAAGAAACAGGAGTCTGGAAACAGAGGGGCAGGAACAGGAGTCTGGAAACAGAGGGGCAGAAACATGAGCCTGGAAACAGAGGGTGAGATACTGGAGTCAGGAAAACAGAGGGTGAGAAAGAGGAGGCTGGAAACAGAGGGGCAGATTCAGGAGACTGGAAACAGAGGGGCAGAAACAGGAGTCTGGAAACAGAGGGTGAGAAACAGGTTTCTGGAAACAGAGGGTCAGAAACAGGAGTCTGGATACAGAGGGTGAGAAAAAGGAGTCTGGAAACAGAGTGGCAGAAACTGGAGTCTGGAAACAGAGGGGGAGAAACAGGAGTCTGGAAACAGAGGGTGAGAAAAAGGAGTCTGGAAACAGAGGGGCAGAAACAGGAGTCTGGAAACAGAGGGGGAGAAACAGGAGTCTGGAAACAGAGGGTGAGAAAAAGGAGTCTGGAAACAGAGGGGCAGAAACAGGAGTCTGGAAACAGAGGGGGAGAAACAGGAGTCTAGAAACAGAGGGTGAGAAACAGGAGTCTGGAAACAGAGCGGCATAAACAGGAGCCTGGAAACAGAGGGGGAGAAACAGGAGTCTGGAAACAGAGGGGCAGAAACAGGGCTCTGGAAACAGTGGGGCAGAAACAGGAGTCTGGAAACAGAGGGGGAGAAACAGGAGGTTGGAAACAGACGGGGAGAAACAGGAGTCTGGAAACAGAGGGGCAGAAACAGGAGTCTGGAAACAGAGAGGCAGAAACAGGAGTCTGTTAACAGAGGGGCAGAAACAGGAGTGTGGAAACAGAGGGGGAGAAACAGGAATCTGGAAACAGAGTGTGAGATACTGGCGTCTGGAAACAGAGGGGGAGAAACAGGAGTCTGGAAACAGAGGGGCAGAAACAGGAGTCTGGAAACTGAGGGTGAGAAACAGGAGTCTGGAAACAGAGGGGGAGAAACAGGAGTCTGGAAACTGAGGGGCAGAAACAGGAGTCTGGAAACAGAGGGGCAGAAACAGGAGTCTGGAAACAGAGGGGGAGAAACAGGAGTCTGGAAACAGAGGGGCAGAAACAGGTGTCTGGAAACAGAGGGGCAGAAACAGGAGTCTGGAAACAGAGGGGCAGAAACAGGAGTCTGGAAACAGAGGGTGAGAAACGGGAGTCTGGAAACAGAGGGCGAGAAACAGGAGGCTGGAAACAGAGGGTGAGAAACAGGAGTCTGGAAACAGAGGGGGAGAAACAGGAGACTGGAAACAGAGGGGGAGAAACAGGAGTCTGGAAATAGAGGGTGAGAAACAGGAGACCGGAAACAGAGGGGCAGAAACAGGAGCCTGGAAACAGAGGGGCAGAAACAGGAGCCTGGAAACAGAGGGTGAGAAACTGGAGTCAGGAAACCGAGGGTGAGAAAGAGGAGGCTGGAAACAGAGGGGCAGAATCAGGAGGCTGGAAACAGAGGGGCAGAAACAGGAGTCTGGAAACAGAGGGTGAGAAACAGGAGTCTGGAAACAGAGAGGCAGAAACAGGAGTCTGGAAATAGAGGGGCAGAAACAGGAGTCTGGAAACAGAGGGGGAGAAACAGGAGTCTGGAAACAGAGGGGCAGAAACAGGAGTGTGGAAACAGAGGAGCAGAAAAAGGAGTCTGGATACAGAGGGTGAGAATCAGGCGTCTGGAAACAGAGGGGCAGAAACAGGAGTCTGGAAACAGAGGGGGAGAAACAGGAGTCTAGAAACAGAGGGTGAGAAACAGGAGTCTGGAAACAGAGCGGCAGAAACAGGAGTCTAGAAACAGAGGGTGAGAAACAGGGGTCTGGAAACAGAGCGGCAGAAACCGGAGGCTGGAAACAGAGGGTGAGAAACAGGAGTCTGGAAACAGAGGGCGAGAAACAGGAGGCTGGAAACAGAGGGGCAGAAACAGGAGTCTGGAAACAGAGGGCGAGAAACAGGAGGCTGGAAACAGAGGGGCAGAAACAGGAGGCTGGAAACAGAGGGTGAGAAACAGGAGTCTGGAATCAGAGGGGCAGAAACAGGAGTCTGGAAACAGAGGAGGAGAAACAGGAGGCTGGAAACAGAGGGGCAGAAACAGGAGGCTGGAAACAGAGGGGGAGAAACAGGAGTCTGGAAACAGAGGGGCAGAAACAGGAGTTTGGAAACAGTGGGGCAGAAACAGGAGTCTGGAAACAGAGGGGGAGAAACAGGAGTCTGGAAACAGAGGGGGAGAAACAGGTGTCTGGAAACAGAGGGGGAGTAACAGGAGTCTGGAAACAGAGGGCGAGAAACAGGAGGCTGGAAACAGAGGGGCAGAAAAAGGAGTCTGAAAACAGAGGAGGAGAAACAGGAGTCTGGAAACAGACGGGGAGAAACAGGAGGCTGGAAACAGAGGAGGAGAAACAGGAGGCTGGAAACAGAGGGGCAGAAACAGGAGTCTGAAAACAGAGGAGGTGAAACAGGAGGCTGGAAACAGAGGGGCAGAAACAGGAGTCTGGAAACAGAGGGGGAGAAACAGGAGTCTGGAAAAAGGGGGGCAGAAACAGGAGCCTGGAAACAGAGGGTGAGAAACAGCAGTCTGGAAACAGAGGGGGAGAAACAGGAGACTGGAAACACAGGGGGAGAAACCGGAGTCTGGAAACAGAGTGGGAGAAACAGGAGTCTGGAAACAGAGGGGGAGAAACAGGCGTCTGGAAACAGAGGGGTAGAAACAGGAGTCTGGAAACAGAGGGGCAGAAACAGGAGTCTGGAAACAGAGGGTGAGAAACAGGAGTCTTGAAACAGAGGGGCAGAAACAGGAGACTGGAAATAGATGGTGAGAAACAGGAGTCTGGAAACAGAGGGGCAGAAACAGGAGTCTGGAAACAGAGGGGCAGAAGCAGGAGTCTGGAAACAGAGGGGGAGAAACAGGAGGCTGGAAACAGAGGGGCAGAAACAGGAGTCTGGAAGCAGAGGGGCAGAAACAGGAGACTGGAAACAGAGGGTGAGAAACAGGAGTCTGGAAACAGAGGAGCAGAAACAGGAGTCTGAAAACAGAGGGTGAGAAACAGGAGTCTGGAAACAGAGGGGCAGAAACAGGAGTCTGGAAACAAAGAGGCAGAAACAGGAGTCTGTTAACAGAGGGGCAGAAACAGGAGTGTGGAAACAGAGGGGGAGAAACAGGAATCTGGAAACAGAGTGTGAGAAACAGGCGTCTGGAAACAGAGGGGGAGAAACAGGAATCTGGAAACAGAGTGTGAGAAACAGGCGTCTGGAAACTGATGGTGAGAAACAGGAGTCTGGAAACAGAGGGGGAGAAACAGGAGTCTGGAAACTGAGGGGCAGAAACAGGAGTCTGGAAACAGAGGTGCAGAAACAGGAGTCTGGAAACAGAGGGGGAGAAACAGGAGTCTGGAAACAGAGGGGCAGAAACAGGAGTCTGGAAACAGAGGGGCAGAAACAGGAGTCTGGAAACAGAGGGGCAGAAACAGGAGTCTGGAAACACAGGGTGAGAAACGGGAGTCTGGAAACAGAGGGCGAGAAACAGGAGGCTGGAAACAGAGGGCAGAAACAGGAGGCTGGAAACAGAGGGTGAGAAACAGGAGTCTGGAAAAAGAGGGGGAGAAACAGGGGACTGGAAACAGTGGGGGAGAAACAGGAGTCTGGAAATAGTGGGTGAGAAACAGGAGACTGGAAACAGAGGGGCAGAAACAGGAGCATGGAAACAGAGGGTGAGAAACTGGAGTCAGGAAACAGAGGGTGAGAAAGAGGAAGCTCTAAACACAGGGGCAGAATCAGGTGGCTGGAAACAGAGGGGCAGAAACAGCAGTCTGGAAACAGAGAGGCAGAAACAGTAGTCTGGAAACAGAGGGGGAGAAACAGGAGTCTGGAAACAGAGGGGCAGAAACAGGAGTCTGGAAACAGAGGGTGGGAAGTAGGAGGCTGGATACAGAGGGTGAGAAACAGGAGTCTGGAAACAGAGGGGCAGAAACAGGAGTCTGGATACAGAGGGTTTGTAACAGGAGTCTGGAAACAGAGGGGCAGAAACAGGAGTCTGGAAACAGAGGGGGAGAAACCGGAGTCTGGAAACAGAGGGGCAGAAACAGGAGTCTGGAAACAGAGGGTGAGAAACAGGAGACTGGAAACAGTGGGGCAGAAACAGGAGTCTGGAAACAGAGGGGGAGAAACAGGAGGCTGGAAACAGAGGGGGAGAAACAGGAGGCTGGAAACAGAGGGGCAGAAACAGGAGTCTGGAAACAGAGAGGCAGAAACAGGAGTCTGGAAACAGAGGGGCAGAAACAGGAGTCTGGAAACAGAGGGGGAGAAACTGGAGTCTGGAAACAGAGGGTGAGAACCAGGCGTCTGGAAACAGAGGGGCAGAAACAGGAGTCTGGAAACAGAGGGGCAGAATCAGGAGTCTGGAAACAGAGGGTGAGAAACAGGAGGCTGGAAACAGACGGGGAGAAACAGGAGTCTGGAAACAGAGGGGGAGAAACAGGAGTCTGGAAATAGAGGGTGAGAAACAGGAGACTGGAAACAGAGGGGCAGAAACAGGACTCTGGAAACAGAGGGGCAGAAACAGGAGCCTGGAAACAGAGGGTGAGAAACTGGAGTCAGGAAACAGAGGGTGAGAAACAGGAGGCTGGAAACAGAGAGGCAGAAACAGGATTCTGGAAACAGTGGGGCAGAAACAGGAGTCTGGAAACAGAGGGGGAGAAACAGGAGTCTGGAAACAGAGGGGAAGAAACAGGAGTCTAGAAACAGAGGAGGAGAAACAGGAGTCTGGAAATAGACTGGCAGAAACCGGAGTCTGGAAACACAGGGGCAGAAACAGGAGTCTGGAAACAGAGGGTGAGAAACAGGAGGCGGGAAAAAGACGGTGAGAAACAGGAGTCTGGGAACAGAGAGGCAGAAACAGGAGTCTCGAAACCGATGGGGAGAAACAGGAGTCTTGAAACAGAGGGGGTGAAACAGGAGGGTGGAAACAGAGGGGGAGAAACAGGAGGCTGGAAACAGAGGGGCAGAAACAGGAGTCTGAAAACAGAGGAGGTGAAACAGGAGTCTGGAAACAGACGGGGAGAAACAGGAGTCTGGAATCAGAGGGGCAGAAACAGGAGTCTGGAAACAGAGGAGCAGAAAAAGGAGTCTGGAAACAGAGGGTGAGAATCAGGCGTCTGGAAACAGAGGGGCAGAAACAGGAGTCTGGAAACAGAGGGGGAGAAACAGGAGTCTGGAAACAGAGCGGCAGAAACAGGAGTCTAGAAACAGAGGGTGAGAAACAGGAGTCTGGAAACAGAGGGGCAGAAACAGGAGTCTGGAAACAGAGGAGGAGAAACAGGAGTCTGGAAACAGAGCGGCAGAAACCGGAGGCTGGAAACAGAGGGTGAGAAACAGGAGTCTGGAAACAGAGGGCGAGAAACGGAAGGCTGGAAACAGAGGGGCAGAAAGAGGAGTCTGGAAACAGAGGGCGAGAAACAGGAGGCTGGAAACAGAGGGGCAGAAACAGGAGGCTGGAAACAGAGGGTGAGAAACAGGAGTCTGGAAACAATGGGGCAGAAACAGGAGTCTGGAAACAGAGGGGGAGAAACAGGAGTCTGGAAACAGAGGGGGAGAAACAGGAGTCTGGAAACAGAGGGGGAGAAACAGGAGTCTGGAAACAGAGGGCGAGAAACAGGAGGCTGGAAACAGAGGGGCAGAAACAGGAGTCTGAAAACAGAGGAGGAGAAACAGGAGGCTGGAAACAGAGGGGCAGAAACAGGAGTCTGGAAACAGAGGGGGTGAAACAGGAGTCTGGAAAAAGGGGGGCAGAAACAGGAGCCTGGAAACTGAGGGTGAGAAACAGCAGTGTGGAAACAGAGGGGGAGAAACAGGAGACTGGAAACAGAGGGGGAGAAACCGGAGCCTGGAAACAGAGTGGGAGAAACAGGAGGCTGGAAGCAGAGGGGGAGAAACAGGCGTCTGGAAACAGAGGGGTAGAAACAGGAGTCTAGAAACAGAGGGGCAGAAACAGGAGTCTGGAAATAGAGGGTGAGAAACAGGAGTCTGGTAACAGAGGGGCAGAAACAGGAGTCTGGAAACAGAGGGGCAGAAGTACGAGTCTGGAAACAGAGGGGGAGAAACAGGAGTCTGGAAACTGAGGGGCAGAAACAGGAGTCTGGAAACAGAGGGGCAGAAACAGGATACTGGAAACAGAGGGTGAGAAACAGGAGTCTGGAAACAGAGGAGCAGAAACAGGAGTCTGAAAACAGAGGGTGAGAAACAGGAGTCTGGAAACAGAGGGGGAGAAACAGGAGGCTGGAAACAGAGGAGGAGAAACAGGAGTCTGGAAATAGACTGGCAGAAACCGGAGTCTGGAAACTGAGGCGAAGAAACAGGAGTCTGGAAACAGAGGGGCAGAAACAGGACTCTGGAAACAGTGGGGCAGAAACAGGAGTCTGGAAACAGAGGGGGAGAAACAGGAGGTTGGAAACAGACGGGGAGAAACAGGAGTCTGGAAACAGAGGGGCAGAAACAGGAGTCTGGAAACAGAGAGGCAGAAACAGGAGTCTGTTAACAGAGGGGCAGAAACAGGAGTGTGGAAACAGAGGGGGAGGAACAGGAATCTGGAAACAGAGTGTGAGAAACAGGCGTCTGGAAACAGAGGGGGAGAAACAGGAGTCTGGAAACAGAGGAGCAGAAACAGGAGTCTGAAAACAGAGGGTGAGAAACACGAGTCTGGAAACAGAGGGGGAGAAACAGGAGGCTGGAAACAGAGGGGGAGAAACAGGAGTCTGGAAACAGAGGGGCAGAAACAGGAGTCTGGAAACTGAGGCGAAGAAACAGGAGTCTGGAAACAGAGGGGCAGAAACAGGACTCTGGAAACAGAGGGGGAGAAACAGGAGGTTGGAAACAGAGGGGGAGAAACAGGAGGTTGGAAACAGACGGGGAGAAACAGGAGTCTGGAAACAGAGGGGCAGAAACAGGAGTCTGGAAACAGAGAGGCAGAAACAGGAGCCTGTTAACAGAGGGGCAGAAACAGGAGTGTGGAAACAGAGTGTGAGAAACAGGCGTCTGGAAACAGAGGGTGAGAAACAGGAGTCTGGAAACAGAGGAGCAGAAACAGGAGTCTGAAAAAAGAGGGTGAGAAACAGGAGTCTAGAAACAGAGGAGGAGAAACAGGAGTCTGGAAATAGACTGGCAGAAACCGGAGTCTGGAAACACAGGGGCAGAAACAGGAGTCTGGAAACAGAGGGTGAGAAACAGGAGGCGGGAAAAAGACGGTGAGAAACAGGAGTCTGGGAACAGAGAGGCAGAAACAGGAGTCTCGAAACCGATGGGGAGAAACAGGAGTCTTGAAACAGAGGGGGAGAAACAGGAGGGTGGAAACAGAGGGGGAGAAACAGGAGGCTGGAAACAGAGGGGCAGAAACAGGAGTCTGAAAACAGAGGAGGTGAAACAGGAGTCTGGAAACAGACGGGGAGAAACAGGAGGCTGGAAACAGAGGAGGAGAAACAGGAGGCTGGAAACAGAGGCGCACAAACAGGAGTCTGAAAACAGAGGAGGAGAAACAGGAGTCTGGAAACAGAGGGGCAGAAACAGGAGCCTGGAAACAGAGGGTGAGATACAGCAGTCTGGAAACAGAGGGGGAGAAACAGGAGACTGGAAACAGAGGGGGAGAAACCGGAGTCTGGAAACAGAGTGGGAGAAACAGGAGTCTGGAAACAGATGGGGAGAAACAGGAGGCTGGAAACAGAGGGGCAGAAACAGGAGTCTGGAAACAGAGGGGCAGAAACAGGAGTCTGGAAACAGAGGGGCAGAAACAGGAGTCTGGAAACAGAGGGTGAGAAACGGGAGTCTGGAAACAGAGGGCCAGAAACAGGAGTCTGGATACAGATGGTGAGAAACAGGAGGCTGGATACAGAGGGTGAGAAACAGGAGTCTGGATACAGAGGGGGAGAAACAGGAGTCTGGAAATAGAGGGTGAGAAACAGGAGACTTGAAACAGAGGGGCAGAAACAGGAGTCTGGAAACAGAGGGGCAGATACAGGAGCCTGGAAACAGAGGGTGAGAAACTGGAGTCAGGAAACAGAGGGTGAGAAAGAGGAGGCTGGAAACAGAGGGGCAGAATCAGGAGGCTGGAAACAGAGGGGCAGAAACAGGAGTCTGGAAACAGAGGGTGAGAAACAGGAGTCTGGAAACAGAGAGGCAGAAACAGGAGTCTGGAAACAGAGGGGCAGAAACAGGAGTCTGGATACAGATGGTGAGAAACAGGAGGCTGGATACAGAGGGTGAGAAACAGGAGTCTGGAAACAGAGGGGCAGAAACAGGAGTCTGGATACAGAGGTTGAGAAACAGGAGTCTGGAAACAGAGGGGCAGAAACAGGAGTCTGGAAACAGAGGGGGAGAAACAGGAGTCTAGAAACAGAGGGTGAGAAACAGGAGTCTGGAAACAGAGCGGCAGATACAGGAGCCTGGAAACAGAGGGGCAGAAACCGGAGTCTGGAAACAGAGGGGCAGAAACAGGAGTCTGGAAACAGAGGCGAAGAAACAGGAGTGTGGAAACAGAGGGTGTGAAACAGGAGACTGGAAACAGTGGGGCAGAAACTGGAGTCTGGAAACAGAGGGGGAGAAACAGGAGTCTGGAAACAGAGGGGCAGAAACAGGTGTCTGGAAACAGAGAGGCAGAAACAGGAGTCTGGAAACAGAGGGGGAGAAACAGGAGTCTGGAAACAGAGGGTGAGAAACAGGCGTCTGGAAACAGAGGGGCAGAAACAGGAGTCTGGAAACAGAGGGGCAGAATCAGGAGTCTGGAAACTGAGGGTGAGAAACAGGAGTCTGGAAACAGAGGGGGAGAAACAGGATTCTGGAAACAGACGGTCAGAAACAGGAGTCTGGAAACAGAGGGGGAGAAACAGGAGTCTGGAAATAGAGGGTGAGAAACAGGAGACTGGAAACAGAGGGGCAGAAACAGGATCCTGGAAACAGAGGGGCAGAAACAGGAGCCTGGAAACAGAGGGTGAGAAACTGGAGTCAGGAAACCGAGGGTGAGAAAGAGGAGGCTGGAAACAGAGGGGCAGAATCAGGAGGCTGGAAACAGAGGGGCAGTAACAGGAGTCTGGAAACAGAGGGTGAGAAACAGGTGTCTGGAAACAGAGAGGCAGAAACAGGAGTCTGGAAACAGAGGGGCAGAAATAGGAGTCTGGAAACAGAGGGGGAGAAACAGGAGTCTGGAAACAGAGGGGCAGAAACAGGAGTGTGGAAACAGAGGAGCAGAAAATGGAGTCTGGATACAGAGGGCGAGAATCAGGCGACTGGAAACAGAGGGGCAGAAACAGGAGTCTGGAAACAGAGGGTGAGAAACAGGAGTCTGGAAACAGAGGGTGAGAAACAGGAGTCTGGAAACAGAGCGGCAGAAACCGGAGGCTGGAAACAGAGGGTGAGAAACAGGAGTCTGGAAACAGAGGGCGAGAAACAGGAGGCTGGAAACAGAGGGGCAGAAACAGGAGTCTGGAAACAGAGGGCGAGAAACAGGAGGCTGGAAACAGAGGGGCAGAAACAGGAGGCTGGAAAAAGTGTGTGAGAAACAGGAGTCTGGAAACAGAGGGGCAGAAACAGGAGGCTGGAAACAGAGGGGCAGAAACAGGAGTCTGGAAACAGTGGGGCAGAAACAGGAGTCTGGAAACAGAGGGGGAGAAACAGGAGTCTGGAAACAGAGGGGGAGAAACAGGTGTCTGGAAACAGACGGGGAGTAACAGGAGTCTGGAAACAGAGGGCGAGAAACAGGAGGCTGGAAACAGAGGGGCAGAAACAGGAGTCTGAAAACAGAGGAGGAGAAACAGGAGTCTGGAAACAGACGGGGAGAAACAGGAGGCTGGAAACAGAGGAGGAGAAACAGGAGGCTGGAAACAGAGGGGCAGAAACAGGAGTCTGAAAACAGAGGAGGTGAAACAGGAGGCTGGAAACAGAGGGGCAGAAACAGGAGTCTGGAAACAGAGGGGGAGAAACAGGAGTCTGGAAACAGGGGGGCAGAAACAGGAGCCTGGAAACAGAGGGTGAGAAACAGCAGTCTGGAAACAGAGGGGGAGAAACAGGAGACTGGAAACACAGGGGGAGAAACCGGAGTCTCGAAACAGAGTGGGAGAAACAGGAGTCTGGAAACAGAGGGGGAGAAACAGGCGTCTGGAAACAGAGGGGTAGAAACAGGAGTCTGGAAACAGAGGGGCAGAAACAGGAGTCTGGAAACAGAGGGTGAGAAACAGTAGTCTTGAAACAGAGGGGCAGAAACAGGAGGCTGGAAAAAGAGTGTGAGAAACAGGAGTCTGGAAACAGAGGGGCAGAAACAGGAGTCTGGAAACAGAGGAGGAGAAACAGGAGGCTGGAAACAGAGGGGCAGAAACAGGAGGCTGGAAAAAGAGGGGGAGAAACAAGAGTCTGGAAACAGAGGGGCAGAAACAGGAGTCTGGAAACAGTGGGGCAGAAACAGGAGTCTGGAAACAGAGGGGGAGAAACAGGAGTCTGGAAACAGAGGGGGAGAAACAGGTGTCTGGAAACAGAGGGGGAGTAACAGGAGTCTGGAAACAGAGGGCGAGAAACAGGAGGCTGGAAACAGAGGGGCAGAAACAGGAGTCTGAAAACAGAGGAGGAGAAACAGGAGTCTGGAAACAGACGGGGAGAAACAGGAGGCTGGAAACAGAGGAGGAGAAACAGGAGGCTGGAAACAGAGGGGCAGAAACAGGAGTCTGAAAACAGAGGAGGTGAAACAGGTGGCTGGAAAGAAAGGGGCAGAAACAGGAGTCTGGAAACAGAGGGGGAGAAACAGGAGTCTGGAAACAGGGGGGCAGAAACAGGAGCCTGGAAACAGAGGGTGAGAAACAGCAGTCTGGAAACAGAGGGGGAGAAACAGGAGACTGGAAACACAGGGGGAGAAACCGGAGTCTCGAAACAGAGTGGGAGAAACAGGAGTCTGGAAACAGAGGGGGAGAAACAGGCGTCTGGAAACAGAGGGGTAGAAACAGGAGTCTGGAAACAGAGGGGCAGAAAAAGGAGTCTGGAAACAGAGGGTGTGAAACAGGAGTCTTGAAACAGAGGGGCAGAAACAGGAGACTGGAAATAGATGGTGAGAAACAGGAGTCTGGAAACAGAGGGTGAGAAACAGGAGTCTGGAAACAGAGGGGAAGAAACAGGAGTCTGGAAACAGAGAGGCAGAAACAGGAGTCTGTTAACAGAGGGGCAGAAACAGGAGTGTGGAAACAGAGGGGGAGAAACAGGAATCTGGAAACAGAGTGTGAGAAACAGGCGTCTGGAAACAGAGGGGGAGAAACAGGAGTCTGGAAACAGAGGGGCAGAAACAGGAGTCTGGAAACTGATGTTGAGAAACAGGAGTCTGGAAACAGAGGGGGAGAAACAGGAGTCTGGAAACTGAGGGGCAGAAACAGGAGTCTGGAAACAGAGGTGCAGAAACAGGAGTCTGGAAACAGAGGGGGAGAAACTGGAGTCTGGAAACAGAGGGGCAGAAACAGGAGTCTGGAAACAGAGGGGCAGAAACAGGAGTCTGGAAACAGAGGGGCAGAAACAGGAGTCTGGAAACACAGGGTGAGAAACGGGAGTCTGGAAACAGAGGGCGAGAAACAGGAGGCTGGAAACAGAGGGCAGAAACAGGAGGCTGGAAACAGAGGGTGAGAAACAGGAGTCTGGAAAAAGACGGGGAGAAACAGGGGACTGGAAACAGTGGGGGAGAAACAGGAGTCTGGAAATAGTGGGTGAGAAACAGGAGACTGGAAACAGAGGGGCAGAAACAGGAGCATGGAAACAGAGGGTGAGAAACTGGAGTCAGGAAACAGAGGGTGAGAAAGAGGAAGCTCTAAACACAGGGGCAGAATCAGGTGGCTGGAAACAGAGGGGCAGAAACAGGAGTCTGGAAACAGAGAGGCAGAAACAGTAGTCTGGAAACAGAGGGGGAGAAACAGGAGTCTGGAAACAGAGGGGCAGAAACAGGAGTCTGGAAACAGAGGGTGAGAAGTAGGAGGCTGGATACAGAGGGTGAGAAACAGGAGTCTGGAAACAGAGGGGCAGAAACCGGAGTCTGGATACAGAGGGTTTGTAACAGGAGTCTGGAAACAGAGGGGCAGAAACAGGAGTCTGGAAACAGAGGGGGAGAAACCGGAGTCTGGAAACAGAGGGGCAGCAACAGGAGTCTGGAAACAGAGGGTGAGAAACAGGAGACTGGAAACAGTGGGGCAGAAACAGCAGTCTGGAAACAGAGGGGGAGAAACAGGAGGCTGGAAACAGAGGGGGAGAAAAAGGAGGCTGGAAACAGAGGGGCAGAAACAGGAGTCTGGAAACAGAGAGGCAGAAACAGGAGTCTGGAAACAGAGGGGCAGAAACAGGAGTCTGGAAACAGAGGGGGAGAAACAGGAGTCTGGAAACAGAGGGTGAGAACCAGGCGTCTGGAAACAGACGGGCAGAAACAGGAGTCTGGAAACAGAGGGGCAGAATCAGGAGTCTGGAAACAGAGGGTGAGAAACAGGGGGCTGGAAACAGACGGGGAGAATCAGGAGTCTGGAAACAGAGGGGGAGAAACAGGAGTCTGGAAATAGAGGGTGAGAAACAGGAGACTGGAAACAGAGGGGCAGAAACAGGACTCTGGAAACAGAGCGGCAGAAACAGGAGCCTGGAAACAGAGGGTGAGATACTGGAGTCAGGAAACAGAGGGTGAGAAACAGGAGGCTGGAAACAGAGAGGCAGAAACAGGATTCTGGAAACAGTGGGGCAGAAACAGGAGTCTGGAAACAGAGGGTGAGAAACAGGAGTCTGGAAACAGAGGGGAAGAAACAGGAGTCTGGAAGCAGAGGAGCAGAAAAAGGAGTCTGGAAACAGAGGGTGAGAATCAGGCGTCTGGAAACAGAGGGGCAGAAACAGGAGTCTGGAAACAGAGGGGGAGAAACAGGAGTCTGGAAACAGAGCGGCAGAAACAGGAGTCTAGAAACAGAGGGTGAGAAACAGGAGTCTGGAAACAGAGGGGGAGAAACAGGAGTCTGGAAACAGAGGGGCAGAAACAGGAGTCTGGAAACAGAGGAGGAGAAACAGGAGTCTGGAAACAGAGCGGCAGAAACCGGAGGCTGGAAACAGAGGGTGAGAAACAGGAGTCTGGAAACAGAGGGCGAGAAACGGGAGGCTGGAAACAGAGGGGCAGAAAGAGGAGTCTGGAAACAGAGGGCGAGAAACAGGAGGCTGGAAACAGAGGGGCAGAAACAGGAGGCTGGAAACAGAGGGTGAGAAACAGGAGTCTGGAAACAGTGGGGCAGAAACAGGAGTCTGGAAACAGAGGGGGAGAAACAGGAGTCTGGAAACAGAGGGGGAGAAACAGGAGTCTGGAAACAGAGGGGGAGAAACAGGAGTCTGGAAACAGAGGGCGAGAAACAGGAGGCTGGAAACAGAGGGGCAGAAACAGGAGTCTGAAAACAGAGGAGGAGAAACAGGAGGCTGGAAACAGAGGGGCAGAAAGAGGAGTCTGGAAACAGAGGGGGAGAAACAGGAGTCTGGAAACAGGGGGGCAGAAACAGGAGCCTGGAAACAGAGGGTGAGAAACAGCAGTCTGGAAACAGAGTGGGAGAAACAGGAGACTGGAAACAGAGGGGGAGAAACCGGAGCCTGGAAACAGAGTGGGAGAAACAGGAGTCTGGAAGCAGAGGGGGAGAAACAGGCGTCTGGAAACAGAGGGGTAGAAACAGGAGTCTAGAAACAGAGGGGCAGAAACAGGAGTCTGGAAACAGAGGGGCTGGAGCACGAGTCTGGAAACAGAGGGGGAGAAACAGGAGTCTGGAAACAGAGGGGCAGAAACAGGAGTCTGGAAACAGAGGGGCAGAAACAGGAGACTGGAAACAGAGGGTGAGAAACAGGAGTCTGGAAACAGAGGAGCAGAAACAGGAGTCTGAAAACAGAGGGTGAGAAACAGGAGTCTGGAAACAGAGGGGGAGAAACAGGAGGCTGGAAACAGAGGAGGAGAAACCGGAGTCTGGAAACTGAGGCGAAGAAACAGGAGTCTGGAAACAGAGGGGCAGAAACAGGACTCTGGAAACAGTGGGGCAGAAACAGGAGTCTGGAAACAGAGGGGGAGAAACAGGAGGTTGGAAACAGACGGGGAGAAACAGGAGTCTGGAAACAGAGAGGCAGAAACAGGAGTCTGTTAACAGAGGGGCAGAAACAGGAGTGTGGAAACAGAGGGGGAGGAACAGGAATCTGGAAACAGAGTGTGAGAAACAGGCGTCTGGAAACAGAGGGGGAGAAACAGGAGTCTGGAAACAGAGGAGCAGAAACAGGAGTCTGAAAACAGAGGGTGAGAAACAGGAGTCTGGAAACAGAGGGGGAGAAACAGGAGGCTGGAAACAGAGGGGGAGAAACAGGAGTCTGGAAACAGAGGGGCAGAAACAGGAGTCTGGAAACTGAGGCGAAGAAACAGGAGTCTGGAAACAGAGGGGCAGAAACAGGACTCTGGAAACAGAGGGGGAGAAACAGGAGGTTGGAAACAGAGGGGGAGAAACAGGAGGTTGGAAACAGACGGGGAGAAACAGGAGTCTGGAAACAGAGGGGCAGAAACAGGAGTCTGGAAACAGAGAGGCAGAAACAGGAGTCTGTTAACAGAGGGGCAGAAACAGGAGTGTGGAAACAGAGTGTGAGAAACAGGCGTCTGGAAACAGAGGGTGAGAAACAGGAGTCTGGAAACAGAGGAGCAGAAACAGGAGTCTGAAAACAGAGGGTGAGAAACAGGAGTCTGGAAACAGAGGAGGAGAAACAGGAGTCTGGAAATAGACTGGCAGAAACCGGAGTCTGGAAACACAGGGGCAGAAACAGGAGTCTGGAAACAGAGGGTGAGAAACAGGAGGCTGGAAAAAGACGGTGAGAAACAGGAGTCCGGGAACAGAGAGGCAGAAACAGGAGTCTCGAAACCGATGGGGAGAAACAGGAGTCTTGAAACAGAGGGGGAGAAACAGGAGTCTGGAAACAGAGGGGGAGAAACAGGAGTCTAGAAACAGAGGGTGAGATACAGGTGTCTGGAAACAGAGCGGCAGAAACAGGAGCCTGGAAACAGAAGGGTAGAAACCGGAGTCTGGAAACAGAGGGGCAGAAACAGGAGTCTGGAAACAGAGGGGGAGAAACAGGAGGCTGGAAACAGAGGGGCAGAAACAGGAGTCTGGAAACAGTGAGGCAGAAACAGGAGTCTGGAAACAGAGGGGGAGAAACAGGTGTCTGGAAACAGAGGGGGAGAAAAAGGAGTCTGGAAACAGAGGGTGAGAAACAGGCGTCTGGAAACAGAGGGGCAGAAACAGGAGTCTGGAAACAGAGGGCAGAAACAGGAGTCTGGAAACAGAGAGTGAGAAACAGGAGCCTGGAAACAGAGGGGCAGAAACAGGAGTCTGGAAACAGAGGGGGAGAAACAGGAGTCTGGAAACAGAGGGCGAGAAACAGGAGTATGGAAACAGAGGGGGAGAAACAGGAGTCTGGAAACAGAGGTGGAGAAACAGGAGTCTGGAAACAGAGGTGGGGAAACAGGAGTCAGGAAACAGAGGGGCAGAAACTGGAGTCTGAAAACAGAGGAGGAGAAACAGGAGTCTGGAAACAGAGGGGGAGAAACAGGAGTCTGGAAACAGAGGGTGAGAAACAGGCGCCTTGAATCAGTCGGGCAGGAACAGGAGTGTGGAAACAGAGGGGGAGAAACAGGAGTCTGGAAACAGAGGGGCAGAAACAGGAGTCTGGAAACAGAGGGGGAGAAACTGGAGTCTGGAAACAGAGGGCGAGAAACAGCAGGCTGGAAACAGAGGGGCAGAAACACGAGGCTGGAAACAGAGGGTGAGAAACAGGAGTCTGGAAACAGAGGGGCAGAAACAGGAGTCTGGAAACAGAGGGGGAGAAACAGGAGTCTGGAAACAGAGGGGAGAATCAGGAGTCTGGGAACAGAGGGGGAGAAACAGGAGTCTGGAAACAGAGGTGGGGAAACAGGAGTCTGGAAACAGAGGGGGAGAAACAGGAGGCTGGAAACAGATGAGGAGAAACAGGAGGCTGGAAACAGAGGGGCAGAAACAGGAGTCTGAAAAAAGAGGAGGAGAGACAGAGTCTGGAAACAGAGGGGCAGAAACAGGAGGCTGGAAACAGCGGGGGAGAAACTGGAGTCTGGAAACAGAGGGGCAGAAACAGGAGGCTGGAAACAGAGAGGCAGAAAGAGGAGGCTGGAAACAGAGGGTCAGAAACAGGAGCCTGGAAACAGAGGGTGAGAAACAGCAGTCTGGAAACAGAGGGGGAGAAACAGGAGTCTGGAAACAGATGGGGAGAAACAGTAGTCTGGAAACAGAGGGGGAGAAACAGTAGTCTGGAAACAGAGGGGGAGAAACAGGCGTCTGGAAACAGAGGGGTAGAAACAGGAGTCTGGAAACAGAGGGGCAGAAACAGGAGTCTGGAAACAGAGGGGCAGAAACAGGAGTCTGGAAACAGAGGGGTAGAAACAGGAGTCTGGATACAGAGGGTGAGAAACAGGAATCTAGAAACAGAGAGGCAGAAACAGGAGTCTCGAAACAGAGGGGGAGAAACAGGAGTCTGGAAACAGAGTTGGAGAAATAGGAGTCTGGAAACAGAGGGGGAGAATCAGGAGTCTGGAAACAGAGGGGCAGAAACAGGAGTCTGAAAACAGAGGGGGAGAAACAGGAGTCTGGAAACAGAGGGGGAGAAACAGGATGCTGGAAACAGGGGGCAGAAACAGGAGGCTGGAAACAGAGGGGCAGAAACAGGAGTCTGGAAACAGTGGGGCAGAAACAGGAGTCTGGAAACAGAGGGGCAGAAACAGGAGTCTGGAAACAGAGGGTGAGAAACAGGTTTCTGGAAACAGGAGGTCAGAAACAGGAGTGTGGA
The DNA here is from genome assembly GCF_965287045.1 of Carcharhinus amblyrhynchos. Taxonomy (NCBI): domain Eukaryota; kingdom Metazoa; phylum Chordata; class Chondrichthyes; order Carcharhiniformes; family Carcharhinidae; genus Carcharhinus; species Carcharhinus amblyrhynchos. Next base: position 87,461 of record NW_027650325.1, on the reverse strand, counting down.
AACTGAGGGGCAGAAACAGGAGTCTGGAAACAGAGGGTGAGAAACAGGAGTCTGGAAACAGAGGGGCAGAAACAGCAGTCTGGAAACAGAGGGGGAGAAACAGGAGTCTAGAAACAGTGGGTGAGAAACAGGAGTCTGGAAACAGAGCGGCAAAAACAGGAGTCTGGAAACAGAGGCGAAGAAACAGGAGTCTGGAAACAGAGGGGCAAAACAGGAGTCTGGAAACAGAGGGTGAGAAACAGGAGGCTGGAAACAGAGGGTGAGAAACAGGAGTCTGGAAACAGAGAGGCAGAAACAGGAGTTTCGAAACAGAGGGCGAGAAACAGGAGTCTGGAAACAGAGGGGCAGAAACAGGAGTCTGTAAACAGAGGGGCAGAAACAGGAGTCTGTAAACAGAGGGGCAGAAACAGGAGTCTGGAAACAGAGGGGGAGAAACAGGAGTCTGGAAACAGAGTGTGAGAAACAGGCGTCTGGAAACAGAGGGGGTGGAACAGGCGTCTGGAAACAGAGGGGCAGAAACAGGAGTCTGGAAACTGAGGGTGAGAAACAGGAGTCTGGAAACAGAGTGGGAGAAACAGGAGTCTGGAAACAGAGGGGCAGAAACAGGAGTCTGGAAACAGAGGGGCAGAAACAGGAGTGTGGAAACAGAGGGGGAGAAACAGGAATCTGGAAACACAGTGTGAGAAACAGGCGTCTGGAAACAGAGGGGGAGAAACAGGAGTCTGGAAACAGAGGGGCAGAAACAGGAGTCTGGAAACTGACGGTGAGAAACAGGAGTCTGGAAACAGAGGGGGAGAAACAGGAGTCTGGAAACTGAGGGGCAGAAACAGGAGTCTGGAAACAGAGGGGCAGAAACAGGAGTCTGGAAACAGAGGGGGAGAAACAGGAGGCTGGAAACAGAGGGGCAGAAACAGGAGTCTGGAAACAGAGAGGCAGAAACAGGAGTCTGGAAACAGAGGGGCAGAAACAGGAGTCTGGAAACAGAGGGTGAGAAACGGGAGTCTGGAAACAGAGGGCGAGAAACAGGAGTCTGGAAACAGAGGGGCAGAAACAGGAGGCTGGAAACAGAGGGTGAGAAACAGGAGTCTGGAAACAGAGGGGGAGAAACAGGAGACTGGAAACAGTGGGGGAGAAACAGGAGTCTGGAAATAAAGGGTGAGAAACAGGAGACTGGAAACAGAGGGGCAGAAACAGGAGCCTGGAAACAGAGGGTGAGAAACTGGAGTCAGGAAACAGAGGGTGAGAAAGAGGAGGCTGGAAACACAGGGGCAGAATCAGGTGGCTGGAAACAGAGGGGCAGAAACAGGAGTCTGGAAACAGAGGGTGAGAAACAGGAGTCTGGAAATAGAGAGGCAGAAACAGTAGTCTGGAAACAGAGGGGCAGAAACAGGAGTCTGGAAACAGAGGGGCAGAAACAGGAGTCTGGAAACAGAGGGTGTGAAGTAGGAGGCTGGATACAGAGGGTGAGAAACAGGAGTCTGGAAACAGAGGGGCAGAAACAGGAGTCTGGAAACAGAGGGGGAGAAACAGGAGTCTAGAAACAGAGGGTGAGAAACAGGAGTCTGGAAACAGAGCGGCAGAAACAGGAGCCTTGAAACAGAGGGGTAGAAACCGGAGTCTGGAAACAGAGGGGCAGAAACAGGAGTCTGGAAACAGAGGGGGAGAAACAGGAGGCTGGAAACAGAGGGGGAGAAACAGGAGGCTGGAAACAGAGGGGCAGAAACAGGAGTCTGGAAACAGAGAGGCAGAAACAGGAGTCTGGAAACAGAGGGGCAGAAACAGGAGTCTGGAAACAGAGGGGGAGAAACAGGAGTCTGGAAACAGAGGGTGAGAAACAGGCGTCTGGAAACAGAGGGGCAGAAACAGGAGTCTGGAAACAGAGGGGCAGAATCAGGAGTCTGGAAACAGAGGGTGAGAAACAGGAGGCTGGAAACAGACGGGGAGAAACAGGAGTCTGGAAACAGAGGGGGAGAAACAGGAGTCTGGCAATAGAGGGTGAGAAACAGGAGACTGGAAACAGAGGGGCAGAAACAGGACTCTGGAAACAGAGGGGCAGAAACAGGAGCCTGGAAACAGAGGGTGAGAAACTGGAGTCAGGAAACAGAGGGTGAGAAAGAGGAGGCTGGAAACAGAGAGGCAGAAACAGTATTCTGGAAACAGAGGGGCAGAAACAGGAGTCTGGAAACAGAGGGGGAGAAACAGGAGTCTGGAAACAGAAGAGCAGAAAAAGGAGTCTGGAAACAGAGGGTGAGAATCAGGCGTCTGGAAACAGAGGGGCAGAAACAGGAGTCTGGAAACAGAGGGTGAGAAACAGGAGTCTGGAAACAGAGCGGCAGAAACCGGAGGCTGGAAACAGAGGGTGAGAAACAGGAGTCTGGAAACAGAGGGCGAGAAACAGGAGGCTGGAAACAGAGGGGCAGGAAGAGGAGTCTGGAAACAGAGGGCGAGAAACAGAAGGCTGGAAACAGAGGGGCAGAGACAGGAGGCTGGAAACAGAGGGTGAGAAACAGGAGTCTGGAAACAGAGGGGCAGAAACAGGAGTCTGGAAACAGAGGAGGAGAAACAGGAGGCTGGAAACAGAGGGGCAGAAACAGGAGTATGGAAACAGAGGGGGAGAAACAGGAGTCTGGAAACAGAGGGGCAGAAACAGGAGTCTGGAAACAGAGGGTGAGAAACAGGCGTCTGGAAACAGAGGGGCAGAAACTGGAGTCTGGAAACAGAGGGTGAGAAACAGGAGTCTGGAAACAGTGGGGCAGAAACAGGAGTCTGGAAACAGAGGGGGAGAAACAGGAGTCTGGAAACAGAGGGGGAGAAACAGGAGTCGGGAAACAGAGGGCGAGAAACAGGAGGCTGGAAACAGAGGGGCAGAAACAGGAGTCTGAAAACAGAGGAGGAGAAACAGGAGTCAGGAAACAGACGGGGAGAAACAGGAGGCTGGAAACAGAGGAGGAGAAACAGGAGGCTGGAAACAGAGGGGCAGAAACAGGAGTCTGATAACAGAGGAGGAGAAACAGGAGGCTGGAAACAGAGGGGCAGAAACAGGAGTCTGGAAACAGAGGGGGAGAAACAGCAGTCTGGAAACAGGGGGGCAGAAACAGGAGACTGGAAATAGAGGGTGAGAAACAGGAGTCTGGTAACAGAGGGGCAGAAACAGGAGTCTGGAAACAGAGGGGCGGAAGCACGAGTCTGGAAACAGAGGGGGAGAAACAGGAGTCTGGAAACAGGGGGGCAGAAACAGGAGCCTGGAAACAGAGGGGCAGAAACAGGAGACTGGAAATAGAGGGTGAGAAACAGGAGTCTGGTAACAGAGGGGCAGAAACAGGAGTCTGGAAACAGAGGGGCAGAAGCACGAGTCTGGAAACAGAGGGGGAGAAACAGGAGTCTGGAAACAGAGGGGCAGAAACAGGAGTCTGGAAACAGAGGGGCAGAAACAGAAGACTGGAAACAGAGGGTGAGAAACAGGAGTCTGGAAACAGAGGAGCAGAAACAGGAGTCTGAAAACAGAGGGTGAGAAACAGGAGTCTGGAAACAGAGGGGGAGAAACAGGAGGCTGGAAACAGAGGAGGAGAAACAGGAGTCTGGAAATAGACTGGCAGAAACCGGAGTCTGGAAACTGAGGCGAAGAAAGAGGAGTCTGGAAACAGAGGGGCAGAAACAGGACTCTGGAAACAGTGGGGCAGAAACAGGAGTCTGGAAACAGAGGGGGAGAAACAGGAGGTTGGAAACAGACGGAGAGAAACAGGAGTCTGGAAACAGAGGGGCAGAAACAGGAGTCTGGAAACAGAGAGGCAGAAACAGGAGTCTGTTAACAGAGGGGCAGAAACAGGAGTGTGGAAACAGAGGGGGAGAAACAGGAATCTGGAAACAGAGTGTGAGAAACAGGCGTCTGGAAACAGAGGGGGAGAAACAGGAGTCTGGAAACAGAGGAGCAGAAACAGGAGTCTGAAAACAGAGGGTGAGAAACAGGAGTCTGGAAACAGAGGGGGAGAAACAGGAGGCTGGAAACAGAGGGGGAGAAACAGGAGTCTGCAAACAGAGGGGCAGAAACAGGAGTATGGAAACTGAGGCGAAGAAACAGGAGTCTGGAAACAGAGGGGCAGAAACAGGACTCTGGAAACAGTGGGGCAGAAACAAGAGTCTGGAAACAGAGGGGGAGAAACAGGAGGTTGGAAATAGATGGGGAGAAACAGGAGTCTGGAAACAGAGAGGCAGAAACAGGAGTCTGTTAACAGAGGGGCAGAAACAGGAGTGTGGAAACAGAGGGGGAGAAACAGGAATCTGGAACCAGAGTGTGAGAAACAGGCGTCTGGAAACAGAGGGTGAGAAACAGGAGTCTGGAAACAGAGGAGCAGAAACAGGAGTCTGAAAACAGAGGGTGAGAAACAGGAGTCTGGAAACAGAGGAGGAGAAACAGGAGTCTGGAAATAGACTGGCAGAAACCGGAGTCTGGAAACACGGGGGCAGAAACAGGAGTCTGGAAACAGAGGGTGAGAAACAGGAGGCTGGAAAAAGACGGTGAGAAACAGGAGTCTGGGAACAGAGAGGCAGAAACAGGAGTCTCGAAACCGATGGGGAGAAACAGGAGTCTGGAAACGGAGGGGAAGAAACAGGAGGGTGGAAACAGAGGGGGAGAAACAGGAGGCTGGAAACAGAGGGGCAGAAACAGGAGTCTGGAAACAGTGAGGCAGAATCAGGAGTCTGGAAACAGAGGGGGAGAAACAGGTGTCTGGAAACAGAGGGGGATAAACAGGAGTCTGGAAACAGAGGGCAGAAACAGGAGTCTGGAAACAGAGAGTGAGAAACAGGAGCCTGGAATCAGAGGGGCAGGAACAGGAATCTGGAAACAGAGGGGGAGAAACATAAGTCTGGAAACACAGGGGCAGAAACAGGAGTCTGGAAACAGAGGGGGAGAAACAGGAGTCTGGAAACAGAGGGGGAGAAACAGGAGTGTGGAAACAGAGGGGGAGAAACAGGAGTCTGGAAACAGAGTGGCAGAAACAGGAGCCTGGAAACAGAGGGGGAGAAAGAGGAGTCTGGAAACAGAGGGCGAGAAACAGCAGGCTGGAAACAGAGGGGCAGAAACACGAGGCTGGAAACAGAGGGTGAGAAACAGGAGTCTGGAAACAGAGGGGCAGAAACAGGAGTCTGGAAACAGAGGTGGAGAAACAGGAGTATGGAAACAGAGGGGGAGAAACAGGAGTCTGGAAACAGAGGGGGAGAATCAGGAGTCTGGAAACAGAGGAGGAGAAACAGGAGGCTGGAAACAGAGGGGCAGAAACAGGAGTCTGAGAAAAGAGGAGGAGAAACAGAGGCTGGAAACAGAGGGGCAGAAACAGGAGGCTGGAAACAGCGGGGGAGAAACTGGAGTCTGGAAACAGAGGGGCAGAAACAGGAGGCTGGAAACAGAGAGGCAGAAAGAGGAGGCTGGAAACAGAGGGGCAGAAACTGGAGCCTGGAAACAGAGGGTGAGAAACAGCAGTCTGGAAACAGAGGGGGAGAAACAGGAGTCTGGAAACAGAGGGGGAGAAACAGTAGTCTGGAAACAGCGGGGGAGAAACAGTAGTCTGGAAACAGAGGGGGAGAAACAGGCGTCTGGAAGCAGAGGGGTAGAAACAGGAGTCTGGAAACAGAGGGGCAGAAACAGGAGTCTGGAAACAGAGGGGCAGAAACAGGAGTCTGGAAACAGAGGGGTAGAAAAAGGAGTCTGGATACAGAGGGTGAGAAACAGGAATCTGGAAACAGAGGGGTAGAAACAGTCGTCTGGAAAAAGAGGGGGAGAAACAGGCGTCTGGAAACAGAGGGGCAGAAACAGGAGTCTCGAAACAGAGGGGGAGAAACAGGAGTCTGGAAACAGAGTTGGAGAAATAGGAGTCTGGAAACAGAGGGGGAGAATCAGGAGTCTGGAAACAGAGGGGCAGAAACAGGAGTCTGAAAACAGAGGGGGAGAAACAGGAGTCTGGAAACAGAGGGGGAGAAACAGGATGCTGGAAACAGGGGGCAGAAACAGGAGGCTGGAAACAGTGGGGCAGAAACAGTAGTCTGGAAACAGTGGGGCAGAAACAGGAGTCTGGAAACAGAGGGGCAGAAACAGGAGTCTGGAAACAGAGGGTGAGAAACAGGTTTCTGGAAACAGAGGGTGAGAATCAGGAGGCTGGAAACAGAGGGTGCGAAACAGGAGTCTGGAAACAAAGAGGCAGAAACAGGAGACTCGAAACAGAGGGCGAGAAACAGGAGTCTGGAAACAGAGGGGGAGAAACAGGAGGCTGGAAACAGAGGGGCAGAAACAGGAGTCTGGAAACAGAGAGGCAGAAACAGGAGTCTGTAAACAGAGGGGCAGAAACAGGAGTCTGGAAACAGAGGGAGAGAAACAGGAGTCTGGAAACAGAGTGTGAGAAACAGGCGTCTGGAAACAGAGGGGGTGGAACAGGCGTCTGGAAACAGAGGGGCAGAAACAGGAGTCAGGAAACTGAGGGTGAGAAACAGGAGTCTGGAAACAGAGTGGGAGAAACAGGAGTCTGGAAACAGAGGGGCAGAAACAGGAGTCTGGAAACAGAGGGGCAGAAACAGGAGTCTGGAAACAGAGGGGGAGAAACAGGACTCTGGAAACAGTGGGGCAGAAACAGGAGTCTGGAAACAGAGGGGGAGAAACAGGAGGTTGGAAACAGACGGGGAGAAACAGGAGTCTGGAAACAGAGGGGCAGAAACAGGAGTCTGGAAACAGAGAGGCAGAAACAGGAGTCTGTTCACAGATGGGCAGAAACAGGAGTGTGGAAACAGAGGGGGAGAAACAGGAATCTGGAAACAGAGTGTGAGAAACAGGCATCTGGAAACAGAGGGGGAGAAACAGGAGTCTGGAAACAGAGGAGCAGAAACAGGAGTCTGAAAACAGAGGGTGAGAAACAGGAGTCTGGAAACAGAGGGGGAGAAACAGGAGGCTGGAAACAGAGGGGGAGAAACAGGAGTCTGGAAACAGAGGGGCAGAAACAGGAGTCTGGAAAGTGAGGCGAAGAAACAGGAGTCTGGAAACAGAGGGGCAGAAACAGCACTCTGGAAACAGAGGGGGAGAAACAGGAGGTTGGAAACAGACGGGGAGAAACAGGAGTCTGGAAACAGAGGGGCAGAAACAGGAGTCTGGAAACAGAGAGGCAGAAACAGGAGTCTGTTAACAGAGGGGCAGAAACAGGAGTGTGGAAACAGAGGGGGAGAAACAGGAATCTGGAACCAGAGTGTGAGAAACAGGCGTCTGGAAACAGAGGGTGAGAAACAGGAGTCTGGAAATAGACTGGCAGAAACCGGAGTCTGGAAACACAGGGGCAGAAACAGGAGTCTGGAAACAGAGGGTGAGAAACCGGAGGCTGGAAAAAGACGGTGAGAAACAGGAGTCTGGGAACAGAGAGGCAGAAACAGGAGTCTCGAAACCGATTGGGAGAAACAGGAGTCTGGAAACGGAGGGGGAGAAACAGGAGGGTGGAAACAGAGGGGCAGAAACAGGAGTCTGGAAACAGTGAGGCAGAATCAGGAGTCTGGAAACAGAGGGGGAGAAACAGGTGTCTGGAAACAGAGGGGGAGAAACAGGAGGCTGGAAACAGAGGGCAGAAACAAGAGTCTGGAAACAGAGAGTGAGAAACAGGAGCCTGGAATCAGAGGGGCAGGAACAGGAATCTGGAAACAGAGGGGGAGAAACAGGAGTCTGGAAACAGAGGGGCAGAAACAGGAGTCTGGAAACAGAGGGGGAGAAACAGGAGTCTGGAAACAGAGGGCGAGAAACAGGAGGCTGGAAACAGAGGGGGAGATACAGGAGTCTGGAAACAGAGGGGGAGAAATAGGAGTCTGGAAAAGAGGTGGGGAAACAGAAGTCAGGAAACAGAGGGGCAGAAACTGGAGTCTGAAAACAGAGGAGGAGAAACAGGAGTCTGGAAACAGAGGGGGAGAAACAGGAGTCTGGAAACAGAGGGTGAGAAACAGGAGCCTTGAATCAGAGGGGCAGGAACAGGAGTGTGGAAACAGAGGGGGAGAAACAGGAGTCTGGAAACAGAGGGGCAGAAAGAGGAGTCTGGAAACAGAGGGGGAGAAAGAGGAGTCTGGAAACAGAGGGCGAGAAACAGCAGGCTGGAAACAGAGGGGCAGAAACACGAGGCTGGAAACAGAGGGTGAGAAACAGGAGTCTGGAAACAGAGGGGCAGAAACAGGAGTCTGGAAACAGAGGTGGAGAAACAGGAGTCTGGAAACAGAGGGGGAGAAACAGGAGTCTGGAAACAGAGGGGGAGAATCAGGAGTCGGGAAACAGAGGTGGGGAAACAGGAGTCTGGAAACAGAGGGGGAGAAACAGGAGGCTGGAAACAGAGGAGGAGAAACAGGAGGCTGGAAACAGAGGGGCAGAAACAGGAGTCTGAAAAAAGAGGAGGAGAAACAGAGGCTGGAAACAGAGGGGCAGAAACAGGAGGCTGGAAACAGCGGGGGAGAAACTGGAGTCTGGAAACAGAGGGGCAGAAACAGGAGGCTGGAAACAGAGAGGCAGAAAGAGGAGGCTGGAAACAGAGGGGCAGAAACAGGAGCCTGGAAACAGAGGGTGAGAAATAGCAGTCTGGAAACAGAGGGGGAGAAACAGGAGTCTGGAAACAGAGGGCGAGAATCAGTAGTCTGGAAACAGAGGGGGAGAAACAGTAGTCTGGAAACAGAGGGGGAGAAACAGGCGTCTGGAAACAGAGGGGTAGAAACAGGAGTCTGGAAACAGAGGGGCAGAAACAGGAGTCTGGAAACAGAGGGGCAGAAACAGGAGTCTGGAAACAGAGGGGTAGAAACAGGAGTCTGGATACAGAGGGTGAGAAACAGGAATCTGGAAACAGAGGGGTAGAAACAGTAGTCTGGAAACAGAGGGGGAGAAACAGGCGTCTGGAAACAGAGGGGCAGAAACAGGAGTCTGGAAACAGAGGGGGAGAATCAGGAGTCTGGAAACAGAGGGGGAGAAACAGGGGACTGGAAACAGTGGGGGAGAAACAGGAGTCTGGAAATAGTGGGTGAGAAACAGGAGACTGGAAACAGAGGGGCAGAAACAGGAGCATGGAAACAGAGGGTGAGAAACTAGAGTCAGGAAACAGAGGGTGAGAAAGGTGAAGCTCTAAACACAGGGGCAGAATCAGGTGGCTGGAAACAGAGGGGCAGAAACAGGAGTCTGGAAACAGAGAGGCAGAAACTGTAGTCTGGAAACAGAGGGGGAGAAACAGGAGTCTGGAAACAGAGGGGCAGAAACAGGAGTCTGGAAACAGAGGGTGAGAAGTAGGAGGCTGGATACAGAGGGTGAGAAACAGGAGTCTGGAAACAGAGGGGCAGAAACAGGAGTCTGGATACAGAGGGTTTGTAACAGGAGTCTGGAAACAGAGGGGCAGAAACAGGAGTCTGGAAACAGAGGGGGAGAAACCGGAGTCTGGAAACAGAGGGGCAGAAACAGGAGTCTGGAAACAGAGGGTGAGAAACAGGAGACTGGAAACAGTGGGGCAGAAACAGGAGTCTGGAAACAGAGGGGGAGAAACAGGAGGCTGGAAACAGAGGGGGAGAAACAGGAGGCTGGAAACAGAGGGGCAGAAACAGGAGTCTGGAAACAGAGAGGCAGAAACAGGAGTCTGGAAACAGAGGGGCAGAAACAGGAGTCTGGAAACAGAGGGTGAGAAGTAGGAGGCTGGATACAGAGGGTGAGAAACAGGAGTCTGGAAACAGAGGGCCAGAAACAGGAGTCTGGATACAGAGGGTTTGTAACAGGAGTCTGGAAACAGAGGGGGAGAAACAGGAGTCTGGAAACAGAGGGGCAGAATCAGGAGTCTGGAAACAGAGGGTGAGAAACAGGAGGCTGGAAACAGACGGGGAGAAACAGGAGTCTGGAAACAGAGGGGGAGAAACAGGAGTCTGGAAATAGAGGGTGAGAAACAGGAGACTGGAAACAGAGGGGCAGAAACAGGACTCTGGAAACAGAGGGGCAGAAACAGGAGCCTGGTAACAGAGGGTGAGAAACTGGAGTCAGGAAACAGAGGGTGAGAAACAGGAGGCTGGAAACAGAGAGGCAGAAACAGGATTCTGGAAACAGTGGGGCAGAAACAGGAGTCTGGAAACAGAGGGGGAGAAACAGGAGTCTGGAAACAGAGGGTGAGAAACAGGAGTCTGGAAACAGAGGGGGAGAAACAGGAGGCTGGAAACAGAGGAGGAGAAACAGGAGTCTGGAAATAGACTGGCAGAAACCGGAGTCTGGAAACTGAGGCGAAGAAACAGGAGTCTGGAAACAGAGGGGCAGAAACAGGACTCTGGAAACAGTGTGGCAGAAACAGGAGTCTGGAAACAGAGGGGGAGAAACAGGAGGTTGGAAACAGACGGGGAGAAACAGGAGTCTGGAAACAGAGGGGCAGAAACAGGAGTCTGGAAACAGAGAGGCAGAAACAGGAGTCTGTTAACAGAGGGGCAGAAACAGGAGTGTGGAAACAGAGGGGGAGGAACAGGAATCTGGAAACAGAGTGTGAGAAACAGGCGTCTGGAAACAGAGGGGGAGAAACAGGAGTCTGGAAACAGTGGAGCAGAAACAGGAGTCTGAAAACAGAGGGTGAGAAACAGGAGTCTGGAAACAGAGGGGGAGAAACAGGAGGCTGGAAACAGAGGGGGAGAAACAGGAGTCTGGAAACAGAGGGGCAGAAACAGGAGTCTGGAAACTGAGGCGAAGAAACAGGAGTCTGGAAACAGAGGGGCAGAAACAGGACTCTGGAAACAGAGGGGGAGAAACAGGAGGTTGGAAACAGAGGGGGAGAAACAGGAGGTTGGAAACAGACGGGGAGAAACAGGAGTCTGGAAACAGAGGGGCAGAAACAGGAGTCTGGAAACAGAGAGGCAGAAACAGGAGTCTGTTAACAGAGGCGCAGAAACAGGAGTGTGGAAACATAGTGTGAGAAACTGGCGTCTGGAAACAGAGGGTGAGAAACAGGAGTCTGGAAACAGAGGAGCAGAAACAGGAGTCTGAAAACAGAGGGTGAGAAACAGGAGTCTGGAAACAGAGGAGGAGAAACAGGAGTCTGGAAATAGACTGGCAGAAACCGGAGTCTGGAAACACAGGGGCAGAAACAGGAGTCTGGAAACAGAGGGTGAGAAACAGGAGGCTGGAAAAAGACGGTGAGAAACAGGAGTCTGGGAACAGAGAGGCAAAAACAGGAGTCTCGAAACCGATGGGGAGAAACAGGAGTCTTGAAACAGAGGGGGAGAAACAGGAGGGTGGAAACAGAGGGGGAGAAACAGGAGGCTGGAAACAGAGGGGCAGAAACAGGAGTCTGGAAACAGTGAGGCAGAAACAGGAGTCTGGAAACAGAGGGGGAGAAACAGGTGTCTGGAAACAGAGGGGGAGAAAAAGGAGTCTGGAAACAGAGGGTGAGAAACAGGCGTCTGGAAACAGAGGGGCAGAAACAGGAGTCTGGAAACAGAGGGCAGAAACAGGAGTCTGGAAACAGAGAGTAAGAAACAGGAGCCTGGAATCAGAGGGGCAGGAACAGGAGTCTGGAAACAGAGGGGGAGAAACAGGAGTCTGGAAACAGAGGGGCAGAAACAGGAGTCTGGAAACAGAGGGGGAGAAACAGGAGTCTGGAAACAGAGGGCGTGAAACAGGAGGCTGGAAACAGAGGGGGAGAAACAGGAGTCTGGAAACAGAGGGGGAGAAACAGGAGTCTGGAAACAGAGGTGGGGAAACAGGAGTCAGGAAACAGAGGGGCAGAAACTGGAGTCTGAAAACAGAGGAGGAGAAACAGGAGTCTGGAAACAGAGGGGGAGAAACAGGAGTCTGGAAACAGAGGGTGAGAAACAGGAGCCTTGAATCAGTCGGGCAGGAACAGGAGTGTGGAAACAGAGGGGGAGAAACAGGAGTCTGGAAACAGAGGGGCAGAAACAGGAGTCTGGAAACAGAGGGGGAGAAAGAGGAGTCTGGAAACAGAGGGCGAGAAACAGCAGGCTGGAAACAGAGGGGCAGAAACACGAGGCTGGAAACAGAGGGTGAGAAACAGGAGGCTGGAAACAGAGGGGGAGAAACAGGAGTCTGGAAACAGAGGGGCAGAAACAGGAGTCTGAAAACAGAGGGGTAGAAACAGGAGTCTGGAAACAGAGGGGAGAATCAGGAGTCTGGAAACAGAGGGGGAGAAACAGGAGTCTGGAAACAGAGGTGGGGAAACAGGAGTCTGGAAACAGAGGGGGAGAAACAGGAGGCTGGAAACAGAGGAGGAGAAACAGGAGGCTGGAAACAGAGGGGCAGAAACAGGAGTCTGAAAAAAGAGGAGGAGAAACAGAGGCTGGAAACAGAGGGGCAAAACAGGAGGCTGGAAACAGCGGGGGAGAAACTGGAGTCTGGAAACAGAGGTGGGGAAACAGGAGTCTGGAAACAGAGGGGCAGAAACAGGAGGCTGGAAACAGAGAGGCAGAAAGAGGAGGCTGGAAACAGAGGGGCAGAAACAGGAGCCTGGAAACAGAGGGTGAGAAACAGCAGTCTGGAAACAGAGGGGGAGAAACAGGTGTCTGGAAACAGAGGGGGAGAAACAGTAGTCTGGAAACAGAGGGGGAGAAACAGTAGTCTGGAAACAGAGGGGGAGAAACAGGCGTCTGGAAACAGAGGGGTAGAAACAGGAGTCTGGAAACAGAGGGGCAGAAACAGGAGTCTGGAAACAGAGGGGCAGAAACAGGAGTCTGGATACAGAGGGTGAGAAACAGGAATCTGGAAACAGAGAGGCAGAAACAGTAGTCTCGAAACAGAGGGGGAGAAACAGGAGTCTGGAAACAGAGTTGGAGAAATAGGAGTCTGGAAACAGAGGGGGAGAATCAGGAGTCTGGAAACAGAGTGGCAGAAACAGGAGTCTGAAAACAGAGGGGGAGAATCAGGAGTCTGGAAACAGAGGGGCAGAAACAGGAGTCTGGAAACAGAGGGGCAGAAACAGGAGTCTGGAAACAGAGGGGTTGAAACAGGAGTCTGGAAACAGAGGGGCAGAAACAGGAGTCTGGAAACAGAGGGGCAGAAACAGGTGTCTGGAAACAGAGGGGCAGAACCAGGAGTCTGGAAACAGAGGGTGAGAAACTGGAGTCTGGAAACAGAGGGCGAGAAACAGGAGGCTGGAAACAGAGGGGCAGAAACAGGAGGCTGGAAACAGAGGGTGAGAAACAGGAGTCAGGAAACAGGGGGGGAGAAACTGGAGTCTGGAAACAAAGGGGGAGAAACCGGAGTCTGGAAATTAAGGGTGTGAAACAGGAGACTGGAAACAGAGGGGCAGAAACAGGAGTCTGGAAACAGAGGGGCAGAAACAGGAGTCTGGAAACAGAGGGGCAGAAACAGGAGTCTGGAAACAGAGGGGGAGAAACAGGAGTCTGGAAACAGAGGGTGAGAAAGAGGAGGCTGGAAACAGAGAGGCAGAAACAGGAGTTTGGAAACAGAGGGGCCGAAACAGGAGTCTGGATACAGAGGGTGAGAAACAGGAGGCTGGATACAGAGGGTGAGAAACAGGAGTCTGGAAACAGAGGGGCAGAAACAGGAGTCTGGATACAGAGGGTGAGAAACAGGAGTCTGGAAACAGAGGGGCAGAAACAGGAGTCTGGAAACAGAGGGTGAGAAACAGGAGTCTAGAAACAGAGGGTGAGAAACAGGAGACTGGAAACAGTGGAGCAGAAACTGGAGTCTGGAAACAGAGGGGCAGAAGCAGGAGTCTGCAAACAGAGGGGCAGAAACAGAAGTCTGGAAACAGAGGCGAAGAAACAGGAGTCTGGAAACAGAGGGTGTGAAACAGGAGACTGGAAGCAGTGGAGCAGAAACTGGAGTCTGGAAACAGAGGGGGAGAAACAGGTGGCTGGAAACAGAGGGGCAGAAACAGGAGTCTGGAAACAGAGAGGCAGAAACAGGAGTCTGAAAACAGAGGGGCAGAAACAGGAGTCTGGAAACAGAGGGGGAGAAACAGGAGTCTGGAAACAGAGGGTGAGAAACAGGCGTCTGGAAACAGAGGGGCAGAATCAGGAGTCTGGAAACTGAGGGTGAGAAACAGGAGTCTGGAAACAGAGGGGGAGAAACAGGAGTCTGGAAACAGACGCGCAGAAACAGGAGTCTGGAAACAGAGGGGCAGAAACAGGAGACTGGAAACAGAGGGGGAGAATCAGGAGTCTGGAAACAGAGGGGCAGAAACAGGAGCCTGGAAACAGAGGGTGAGAAACAGGAGTCTGGAAACAGAGGGCGAGAAACAGGAGTCTGGAAACAGAGGGGGAGAAACAGGAGTCTGGATATAGACTGGCAGAAACCGGAGTCTGGAAACACAGGGGCAGAAACAGGAGTCTGGAAACAAAGGGTGAGAAACAGGAGGCTGGAAAAAGACGGTGAGAAACAGGAGTCTGGGAACAGAGAGGCAGAAACAGGAGTCTCGAAACCGATGGGGAGAAACAGGAGTCTTGAAACAGAGGGGGAGAAACAGGAGGGTGGAAACAGAGGGGGAGAAACAGGAGGCTGGAAACAGAGGGGCAGGAACAGTAGTCTGGAAACAGTGAGGCAGAAACAGGAGTCTGGAAACAGAGGGGGAGAAACAGGTGTCTGGAAACAGAGGGGGAGAAAAAGGAGTCTGGAAACAGAGGGTGAGAAACAGGCGTCTGGAAACAGAGGGGCAGAAACAGTAGTCTGGAAACAGAGGGCAGAAACAGGAGTCTGGAAACAGAGAGTGAGAAACAGGAGCCTGGAATCAGAGGGGCAGGAACAGGAGTCTGGAAACAGAGGGGGAGAAACAGGAGTCTGGAAACAGAGGGGCAGAAACAGGAGTCTGGAAACAGAGGGCGAGAAACAGGAGGCTGGAAACAGAGGGGGAGAAACAGGAGTCTGGAAACAGAGGGGGAGAAACAGGAGTCTGGAAACAGATGTGGGGAATCAGGAGTCAGGAAACAGAGGGGCAGAAACTGGAGTCTGAAAACAGAGGAGGAGAAACAGGAGTCTGGAAACAGAGGGGGAGAAACAGGAGTCTGGAAACAGAGGGTGAGAAACAGGAGCCTTGAATCAGTCGGGCAGGAACAGGAGTGTGGAAAGAGAGGGGGAGAAACAGGAGTCTGGAAACAGAGGGGCAGAAACAGGAGTCTGGAAACAGAGGGGGAGAAAGAGGAGTCTGGAAACAGTGGGCGAGAAACAGCAGGCTGGAAACAGAGGGGCAGAAACACGAGGCTGGAAACAGAGGGTGAGAAACAGGAGTCTGGAAACAGAGGGGCAGAAACAGGAGTCTGGAAACAGAGGGGGAGAAACAGGAGTCTGGAAACAGAGGGGAGAATCAGGAGTCTGGAAACAGAGGGGGAGAAACAGGAGTCTGGAAACAGAGGTGGGGAAACAGGAGTCTGGAAACAGAGGGGGAGAAACAGGAGGCTGGAAACAGAGGAGGAGAAACAGGAGGCTGGAAACAGAGGGGCAGAAACAGGAGTCTGAAAAAAGAGGAGGAGAAACAGAGGCTGGAAACAGAGGGGCAGAAACAGGAGGCTGGAAACAGCGGGGGAGAAACTGGAGTCTGGAAACAGAGGGGCAGAAACAGGAGGCTGGAAACAGAGAGGCAGAAAGAGGGGGCTGGAAACAGAGGGGCAGAAACAGGAGCCTGGAAACAGAGGGTGAGAAACAGCAGTCTGGAAACAGAGGGGGAGAAACAGGAGTCTGGAAACAGAGGGGGAGAAACAGTAGTCTGGAAACAGAGGGGGAGAAGCTGTAGTCTGGAAACAGAGGGGGAGAAACAGGCGTCTGGAAACAGAGGGGTAGAAACAGGAGTCTGGAAACAGAGGGGCAGAAACAGGAGTCTGGAAACAGAGGGGCAGAAACAGGAGTCTGGATACAGAGGGTGAGAAACAGGAGTCTGGAAACAGAGTTGGAGAAATAGGAGTCTGGAAACAGAGGGGGAGAATCAGGAGTCTGGAAACAGAGGGGAGAATCAGGAGTCTGGAAACAGAGGGGGAGAAACAGGAGTCTGGAAACAGAGGGGCAGAAACAGGAGTCTGAAAACAGAGGGGGAGAAACAGGAGTCTGGAAACAGAGGGGGAGAAACAGGATGCTGGAAACAGAGGGGGAGAAACAGGATGCTGGAAACAGGGGGCAGAAACAGGAGGCTGGAAACAGAGGGGCAGAAACAGGAGTCTGGAAACAGTGGGGCAGAAACAGGAGTCTGGAATCAGAGGGGCAGAAACAGGAGTCTGGAAACAGAGGGGGAGAAACAGGTGTCTGGAAACAGAGGGGGAGAAAAAGGAGTCTGGAAACAGAGGGTGAGAAACAGGCGTCTGGAAACAGAGGGGGAGAAACAGGAGTCTGGAAACAGAGGGTGAGAAAGAGGAGGCTGGAAACAGAGAGGCAGAAACAGGAGTTTGGAAACAGAGGGGCCGAAACAGGAGTCTGGATACAGAGGGTGAGAAACAGGAGGCTGGATACAGAGGGTGAGAAACAGGAGTCTGGAAACAGAGGGGCAGAAACAGGAGTCTGGATACAGAGGGTGAGAAACAGGAGTCTGGAAACAGAGGGGCAGAAACAGGAGTCTGGAAACAGAGGGTGAGAAACAGGAGTCTAGAAACAGAGGGTGAGAAACAGGAGACTGGAAACAGTGGAGCAGAAACTGGAGTCTGGAAACAGAGGGGCAGAAGCAGGAGTATGCAAACAGAGGGGCAGAAACAGAAGTCTGGAAACAGAGGCGAAGAAACAGGAGTCTGGAAACAGAGGGTGTGAAACAGGAGACTGGAAGCAGTGGAGCAGAAACTGGAGTCTGGAAACAGAGGGGGAGAAACAGGTGGCTGGAAACAGAGGGGCAGAAACAGGAGTCTGGAAACAGAGAGGCAGAAACAGGAGTCTGGAAACAGAGGGGCAGAAACAGGAGTTTGGAAACAGAGGGGGAGAAACAGGAGTCTGGAAACAGAGGGTGAGAAACAGGCGTCTGGAAACAGAGGGGCAGAATCAGGAGTCTGGAAACTGAGGGTGAGAAACAGGAGTCTGGAAACAGAGGTGGAGAAACAGGAGTCTGGAAACAGACGCGCAGAAACAGGAGTCTGGAAACAGAGGGGCAGAAACAGGAGACTGGAAACAGAGGGGGAGAATCAGGAGTCTGGAAACAGAGGGGCAGAAACAGGAGCCTGGAAACAGAGGGTGAGAAACAGGAGTCTGGAAACAGAGGGCGAGAAACAGGAGTCTGGAAACAGAGGGGGAGAAACAGGAGTCTGGAAATAGACTGGCAGAAACCGGAGTCTGGAAACACAGGGGCAGAAACAGGAGTCTGGAAACAGAGGGTGAGAAACAGGAGGCTGGAAAAAGACGGTGAGAAACAGGAGTCTGGGAACAGAGAGGCAGAAACAGGAGTCTCGAAACCGATGGGGAGAAACAGGAGTCTTGAAACAGAGGGGGAGAAACAGGAGGGTGGAAACAGAGGGGGAGAAACAGGAGGCTGGAAACAGAGGGGCAGGAACAGGAGTCTGGAAACAGTGAGGCAGAAACAGGAGTCTGGAAACAGAGGGGGAGAAACAGGTGTCTGGAAACAGAGGGGGAGAAAAAGGAGACTGGAAACAGAGGGTGAGAAACAGGCGTCTGGAAACAGAGGGGCAGAAACAGTAGTCTGGAAACAGAGGGCAGAAACAGGAGTCTGGAAACAGAGAGTGAGAAACAGGAGCCTGGAATCAGAGGGGCAGGAACAGGAGTCTGGAAACAGAGGGGGAGAAACAGGAGTCTGGAAACAGAGGGGCAGAAACAGGAGTCTGGAAACAGAGGGCGAGAAACAGGAGGCTGGAAACAGAGGGGGAGAAACAGGAGTCTGGAAACAGAGGGGGAGAAACAGGAGTCTGGAAACAGATGTGGGGAAACAGGAGTCAGGAAACAGAGGGGCAGAAACTGGAGTCTGAAAACAGAGGAGGAGAAACAGGAGTCTGGAAACAGAGGGGGAGAAACAGGAGTCTGGAAACAGAGGGTGAGAAACAGGAGCCTTGAATCAGTCGGGCAGGAACAGGAGTGTGGAAAGAGAGGGGGAGAAACAGGAGTCTGGAATCAGAGGGGCAGAAACAGGAGTCTGGAAACAGAGGGGGAGAAAGAGGAGTCTGGAAACAGTGGGCGAGAAACAGCAGGCTGGAAACAGAGGGGCAGAAACACGAGGCTGGAAACAGAGGGTGAGAAACAGGAGTCTGGAAACAGAGGGGCAGAAACAGGAGTCTGGAAACAGAGGGGGAGAAACAGGAGTCTGGAAACAGAGGGGAGAATCAGGAGTCTGGAAACAGAGGGGGAGAAACAGGAGTCTGGAAACAGAGGTGGGGAAACAGGAGTCTGGAAACAGAGGGGGAGAAACAGGAGGCTGGAAACAGAGGAGGAGAAACAGGAGGCTGGAAACAGAGGGGCAGAAACAGGAGTCTGAAAAAAGAGGAGGAGAAACAGAGGCTGGAAACAGAGGGGCAGAAACAGGAGGCTGGAAACAGCGGGGGAGAAACTGGAGTCTGGAAACAGAGGGGCAGAAACAGGAGGCTGGAAACAGAGAGGCAGAAAGAGGGGGCTGGAAACAGAGGGGCAGAAACAGGAGCCTGGAAACAGAGGGTGAGAAACAGCAGTCTGGAAACAGAGGGGGAGAAAAAGGAGTCTGGAAACAGAGGGGGAGAAACAGTAGTCTGGAAACAGAGGGGGAGAAGCTGTAGTCTGGAAACAGAGGGGGAGAAACAGGCGTCTGGAAACAGAGGGGTAGAAACAGGAGTCTGGAAACAGAGGGGCAGAAACAGGAGTCTGGAAACAGAGGGGCAGAAACAGGAGTCTGGATACAGAGGGTGAGAAACAGGAGTCTGGAAACAGAGTTGGAGAAATAGGAGTCTGGAAACAGAGGGGGAGAATCAGGAGTCTGGAAACAGAGGGGAGAATCAGGAGTCTGGAAACAGAGGGGGAGAAACAGGAGTCTGGAAACAGAGGGGCAGAAACAGGAGTCTGGAAACAGAGGGCGAGAAACAGGAGGCTGGAAACAGAGGGGGAGAAACAGGAGTCTGGAAACAGAGGGGGAGAAACAGGAGTCTGGAAACAGATGTGGGGAAACAGGAGTCAGGAAACAGAGGGGCAGAAACTGGAGTCTGAAAACAGAGGAGGAGAAACAGGAGTCTGGAAACAGAGGGGGAGAAACAGGAGTCTGGAAACAGAGGGTGAGAAACAGGAGCCTTGAATCAGTCGGGCAGGAACAGGAGTGTGGAAAGAGAGGGGGAGAAACAGGAGTCTGGAATCAGAGGGGCAGAAACAGGAGTCTGGAAACAGAGGGGGAGAAAGAGGAGTCTGGAAACAGTGGGCGAGAAACAGCAGGCTGGAAACAGAGGGGCAGAAACACGAGGCTGGAAACAGAGGGTGAGAAACAGGAGTCTGGAAACAGAGGGGCAGAAACAGGAGTCTGGAAACAGAGGGGGAGAAACAGGAGTCTGGAAACAGAGGGGAGAATCAGGAGTCTGGAAACAGAGGGGGAGAAACAGGAGTCTGGAAACAGAGGTGGGGAAACAGGAGTCTGGAAACAGAGGGGGAGAAACAGGAGGCTGGAAACAGAGGAGGAGAAACAGGAGGCTGGAAACAGAGGGGCAGAAACAGGAGTCTGAAAAAAGAGGAGGAGAAACAGAGGCTGGAAACAGAGGGGCAGAAACAGGAGGCTGGAAACAGCGGGGGAGAAACTGGAGTCTGGAAACAGAGGGGCAGAAACAGGAGGCTGGAAACAGAGAGGCAGAAAGAGGGGGCTGGAAACAGAGGGGCAGAAACAGGAGCCTGGAAACAGAGGGTGAGAAACAGCAGTCTGGAAACAGAGGGGGAGAAACAGGAGTCTGGAAACAGAGGGGGAGAAACAGTAGTCTGGAAACAGAGGGGGAGAAGCAGTAGTCTGGAAACAGAGGGGGAGAAACAGGCGTCTGGAAACAGAGGGGTAGAAACAGGAGTCTGGAAACAGAGGGGCAGAAACAGGAGTCTGGAAACAGAGGGGCAGAAACAGGAGTCTGGATACAGAGGGTGAGAAACAGGAATCTGGAAACAGAGAGGCAGAAACAGGAGTCTCGAAACAGAGGGGGAGAAACAGGAGTCTGGAAACAGAGTTGGAGAAATAGGAGCCTGGAAACAGAGGGGGAGAATCAGGAGTCTGGAAACAGAGGGGCAGAAACAGGAGTCTGAAAACAGAGGGGGAGAAACAGGAGTCTGGAAACAGAGGGGGAGAAACAGGATGCTGGAAACAGGGGGCAGAAACAGGAGTCTGGAAACAGAGGGGCAGAAACAGGAGTCTGGAAACAGTGGGGCAGAAACAGGAGTCTGGAAACAGAGGGGCAGAAACAGGAGTCTGGAAACAGAGGGTGAGAAACAGGTTTCTGGAAACAGGGGGTCACAAACAGGATTGTGGAAACTGAGGGGCAGAAACAGGAGTCTGGAAACAGAGGGTGAGAAACAGGAGTCTGGAAACAGAGGGGCAGAAACAGGAGTCTGGAAACAGAGGGGGAGAAACAGGAGTCTAGAAACAGTGGGTGAGAAACAGGAGTCTGGAAACAAAGCGGCAGAAACAGGAGTCCGGAAACAGAGGCGAAGAAACAGGAGTCTGGAAACAGAGGGGCAAAACAGGAGTCTGGAAACAGAGGGTGAGAAACAGGAGGCTGGAAACAGAGGGTGAGAAACAGGAGTCTGGAAACAGAGAGGCAGAAACAGGAGTCTCGAAACAGAGGGCGAGAAACAGGAGGCTGGAAACAGAGGGGGTGAAACAGGAGGATGGAAACAGAGGGGCAGAAACAGGAGTCTGGAAACAGAGAGGCAGAAACAGGAGTCTGTAAACAGAGGGGCAGAAACAGGAGTCTGGAAACAGAGGGGGAGAAACAGGAGTCTGGAAACAGAGTGTGAGAAACAGGCGTCTGGAAACAGAGGGGGTGGAACAGGCGTCTGGAAACAGAGGGGCAGAAACAGGAGTCTGGAAACTGAGGGTGAGAAACAGGAGTCTGGAAACAGAGAGGCAGAAACAGGAGTCTGGAAACAGACGGGGAGAAACAGGAGTCTGGTAACAGAGGGGCAGAAACAGGAGTCTGGAAACAGAGGGGGAGAAACAGGAGTCTGGAAACAGAGGGGCAGAAACAGGAGTCTGGAAACAGAGGGGCAGAAACAGGAGTCTGGAAACAGAGGGTGAGAAACTGGAGTCTGGAAACAGAGGGCGAGAAACAGGAGGCTGGAAACAGAGGGGCAGAAACAGGAGGCTGGAAACAGAGGGTGAGAAACAGGAGTCTGGAAACAGAGGGGAGAATCAGGAGTCTGGAAACAGAGGGGGAGAAACAGGAGTCTGGAAACAGAGGTGGGGAAACAGGAGTCTGGAAACAGAGGGGGAGAAACAGTAGGCAGGAAACAGAGGAGGAGAAACACGAGGCTGGAAACAGAGGGGCAGAAACAGGAGTCTGAAAAAAGAGGAGGAGAAACAGAGGCTGGAAGCAGAGGGGCAGAAACAGGAGGCTGGAAACAGCGGGGGAGAAACTGGAGTCTGGAAACAGAGGGGCAGAAACAGGAGGGTGGAAACAGAGAGGCAGTAAGAGGGGGCTGGAAACAGAGGGGCAGAAACAGGAGCCTGGAAACAGAGGGTGAGAAACAGCAGTCTGGAAACAGAGGGGGAGAAACAGGAGTCTGGAAACAGAGGGGGAGAAACAGTAGTCTGGAAACAGAGGGGGAGAAGCAGTAGTCTGGAAACAGAGGGGGAGAAACAGGCGTCTGGAAACAGAGGGGTAGAAACAGGAGTCTGGAAACAGAGGGGCAGAAACAGGAGTCTGGAAACAGAGGGGCAGAAACAGGAGTCTGGATACAGAGGGTGAGAAACAGGAGTCTGGAAACAGAGTTGGAGAAATAGGAGTCTGGAAACAGAGGGGGAGAATCAGGAGTCTGGAAACAGAGGGGAGAATCAGGAGTCTGGAAACAGAGGGGCAGAAACAGGAGTCTGGAAACAGAGGGGCAGAAACAGGAGTCTGAAAACAGAGGGGGAGAAACAGGAGTCTGGAAACAGAGGGGGAGAAACAGGATGCTGGAAACAGAGGGGAAGAAACAGGATGCTGGAAACAGGGGGCAGAAACAGGAGGCTGGAAACAGAGGGGCAGAAACAGGAGTCTGGAAACAGTGGGGCAGAAACAGGAGTCTGGAAACAGAGGGGCAGAAACAGGAGTCTCGAAACCGATGGGGAGAAACAGGAGTCTTGAAACAGAGGGGGAGAAACAGGAGGGTGGAAACAGAGCTGGAGAAACAGGAGGCTGGAAACAGAGGGGCAGGAACAGGAGTCTGGAAACAGTGAGGCAGAAACAGGAGTCTGGAAACAGAGGGGGAGAAACAGGTGTCTGGAAACAGAGGGGGAGAAAAAGGAGTCTGGAAACAGAGGGTGAGAAACAGGCGTCTGGAAACAGAGGGGCAGAAACAGGAGTCTGGAAACAGAGGGCAGAAACAGGAGTCTGGAAACAGAGAGTGACAAACAGGAGCCTGGAATCAGAGGGGCAGGAACAGGAGTCTGGAAACAGAGGGGGAGAAACAGGAGTCTGGAAACAGAGGGGCAGAAACAGGAGTCTGGAAACAGAGGGCGAGAAACAGGAGGCTGGAAACAGAGGGGGAGAAACAGGAGTCTGGAAACAGAGGGGGAGAAACAGGAGTCTGGAAACAGATGTGGGGAAACAGGAGTCAGGAAACAGAGGGGCAGAAACTGGAGTCTGAAAACAGAGGAGGAGAAACAGGAGTCTGGAAACAAAGGGGGAGAAACAGGAGTCTGGAAACAGAGGGTGAGAAACAGGAGCCTTGAATCAGTCGGGCAGGAACAGGAGTGTGGAAAGAGAGGGGGAGAAACAGGAGTCTGGAAACAGAGGGGCAGAAACAGGAGTCTGGAAACAGAGGGGGAGAAACAGGCGTCTGGAAACAGAGGTGGGGAAACAGGAGTCTGGAAACAGAGGGGGAGAAACAGGAGGCTGGAAACAGAGGAGGAGAAACAGGAGGCTGGAAACAGAGGGGCAGAAACAGGAGTCTGAAAAAAGAGGAGGAGAAACAGAGGCTGGAAACAGAGGGGCAGAAACAGGAGGCTGGAATCAGCGGGGGAGAAACTGGAGTCTGGAAACAGAGGGGCAGAAACAGGAGGCTGGAAACAGAGAGGCAGAAAGAGGGGGCTGGAAACAGAGGGGCAGAAACAGGAGCCTGGAAACAGAGGGTGAGAAACAGCAGTCTGGAAACAGAGGGGGAGAAACAGGAGTCTGGAAACAGAGGGGGAGAAACAGTAGTCTGGAAACAGAGGGGGAGAAGCAGTAGTCTGGAAACAGAGGGGGAGAAACAGGCGTCTGGAAACAGAGGGGTAGAAACAGGAATCTGGAAACAGAGGGGCAGAAACAGGAGTCTGGAAACAGAGGGGCAGAAACAGGAGTCTGGATACAGAGGGTGAGAAACAGGAATCTGGAAACAGAGAGGCAGAAACAGGAGTCTCGAAACAGAGGGGGAGAAACAGGAGTCTGGAAACAGAGTTGGAGAAATAGGAGTCTGGAAACAGAGGGGGAGAATCAGGAGTCTGGAAACAGAGGGGCAGAAACAGGAGTCTGAAAACAGAGGGGGAGAAACAGGAGTCTGGAAACAGAGGGGGAGAAACAGGATGCTGGAAACAGGGGGCAGAAACAGGAGTCTGGAAACAGAGGGGCAGAAACAGGAGTCTGGAAACAGTGGGGCAGAAACAGGAGTCTGGAAACAGAGGGGCAGAAACAGGAGTCTGGAAACAGAGGGTGAGAAACAGGTTTCTGGAAACAGGGGGTCAGAAACAGGAGTGTGGAAACTGAGGGGCAGAAACAGGAGTCTGGAAACAGAGGGTGAGAAACAGGAGTCTGGAAACAGAGGGGCAGAAACAGGAGTCTGGAAACAGAGGGGGAGAAACAGGAGTCTAGAAACAGTGGGTGAGAAACAGGAGTCTGGAAACAGAGCGGCAGTAACAGGAATCCGGAAACAGAGGCGAAGAAACAGGAGTCTGGAAACAGAGGGGCAAAACAGGAGTCTGGAAACAGAGGGTGAGAAACAGGAGGCTGGAAACAGAGGGTGAGAAACAGGAGTCTGGAAACAGAGAGGCAGAAACAGGAGTCTCGAAACAGAGGGCGAGAAACAGGAGTCTGGAAACAGAGGGGGAGAAACAGGAGGCTGGAAACAGAGGGGCAGAAACAGGAGTCTGGAAACAGAGAGGCAGAAACAGGAGTCTGTAAACAGAGGGGCAGAAACAGGAGTCTGGAAACAGAGGGGGAGAAACAGGAGTCTGGAAACAGAGTGTGAGAAACAGGCGTCTGGAAACAGAGGGGGTGGAACAGGCGTCTGGAAACAGAGGGGCAGAAACAGGAGTCTGGAAACTGAGGGTGAGAAACAGGAGTCTGGAAACAGAGTGGGAGAAACAGGAGTCTGGAAACAGAGGGGCAGAAACAGGAGTCTGGAAACAGAGGGGCAGAAACAGCAGTCTGGAAACAGAGGGGGAGAAACAGGAGTCTGGAAACAGAGGGGCAGAAACAGGAGTCTGGAAACAGAGGGGCAGAAACAGGAGTCTGGAAACAGAGGGGCAGAAACAGGAGTCTGGAAACAGAGGGTGAGAAACTGGAGTCTGGAAACAGAGGGCGAGAAACAGGAGGCTGGAAACAGAGGGGCAGAAACAGGAGGCTGGAAACAGAGGGTGAGAAACAGGAGTCAGGAAACAGGGGGGGAGAAACACGAGTCTGGAAACAAAGGGGGAGAAACAGGAGTCTGGAAATTAAGGGTGAGAAAGAGGAGGCTGGAAACAGAGAGGCAGAAACAGGAGTTTGGAAACAGAGGGGCCGAAACAGGAGTCTGGATACAGAGGGTGAGAAACAGGAGGCTGGATACAGAGGGTGAGAAACAGGAGGATGGAAACAGAGGGGCAGAAACAGGAGTCTGGATACAGAGGGTGAGAAACAGGAGTCTGGAAACAGAGGGGCAGAAACAGGAGTCTGGAAACAGAGGGGCAGAAACAGGAGTCTGGATACAGAGGGTGAGAAACAGGAGTCTGGAAACAGAGGGGCAGAAACAGGAGTCTGGAAACAGAGGGTGAGAAACAGGAGTCTAGAAACAGAGGGTGAGAAACACGAGTCCGGAAACAGAGCGGCAGAAACTGGAGCCTGGAAACAGAGGGGCAGAAACCGGAGTCTGGAAACAGAGGGGCAGAAGCAGGAGTCTGCAAACAGAGGGGCAGAAACAGGAGTCTGGAAACAGAGGCGAAGAAACAGGAGTCTGGAAACAGAGGGTGTGAAACAGGAGACTGGAAACAGTGGAGCAGAAACTGGAGTCTGGAAACAGAGGGGGAGAAACAGGTGCCTGGAAACAGAGGGGCAGAAACAGGAGTCTGGAAACAGAGAGGCAGAAACAGGAGTCTGGAAACAGAGGGGCAGAAACAGGAGTCTGGAAACAGAGGGGGAGAAACAGGAGTCTGGAAACAGAGGGTGAGAAACAGGCGTCTGGAAACAGAGGGGCAGAATCAGGAGTCTGGAAACTGAGGGTGAGAAACAGGAGTCTGGAAACAGAGGGGGAGAAACAGGAGTCTGGAAACAGACGCGCAGAAACAGGAGTCTGGAAACAGAGGGGCAGAAACAGGAGACTGGAAACAGAGGGGGAGAATCAGGAGTCTGGAAACAGAGGGGCAGAAACAGGATTCTGGAAACAGAGGGTGAGAAACAGGAGTCTGGAAACAGAGGGCGAGAAACAGGAGGCTGGAAACAGAGGGGGAGAAACAGGAGTCTGGAAACAGAGGGGGAGAAACAGGAGTCTGGAAACAGAGGGGGAGAAACAGGAGTCTGGAAACTGAGGGGCAGAAACAGGAGTCTGGAAACAGAGGGGCAGAAACAGGAGTCTGGAAACAGAGGGGGAGAAACAGGAGTCTGGAAACAGAGGGGCAGAAACAGGAGGCTGGAAACAGAGGGGCTGAAACAGGAGTCTGGAAACAGAGGGGCAGAAACAGGAGTCTGGAAACAGAGGGTGAGAAACGGGAGTCTGGTAACAGAGGGCGAGATACAGGAGGCTGGAAACAGAGGGGCAGAAACAGGAGGCTGGAAACAGAGGGTGAGAAACAGGAGTCTGGAAACAGACGGGGAGAAACAGGAGACTGGAAACAGAGGGGGAGAAACAGGAGTCTGGAAATAGAGGGTGAGAAACAGGAGACTGGAAACAGAGGGGCAGAAACAGGAGCCTGGGAACAGAGGGTGAGAAACTGGAGTCAGGAAACAGAGGGTGAGAATGAGGAGGCAGGAAACAGAGGGGCAGAATCAGGAGGCTGGAAACAGAGGGGCAGAAACAGGGGTCTGGAAACAGAGTGTGAGAAACAGGAGTCTGGAAACAGAGAGGCAGAAACAGGAGTCTGGAAACAGAGGGGCAGAAACAGGAGTCTGGAAACAGAGGGGCAGAAACAGGAGTCTGGATACAGAGGGTGAGAAACAAGAGGCTGGATACAGAGGGTGAGAAACAGGAGTCTGGAAACAGAGGGGCAGAAACAGGAGTCTGGATACAGAGGGTTGGAAACAGGAGTCTGGAAACAGAGGGGCAGAAACAGGAGTCTGGAAACAGAGGGGGAGAAACAGGAGTCTAGAAACACAGGTTGAGAAACAGGAGTCTGGAAACAGAGCGGCAGAATCAGGAGCCTGGAAACAGAGGGGCAGAAACCGGAGTCTGGAAACATAGGGGCAGAAACAGGAGTCTGGAAACAGAGGGTGAGAAACAGGAGACTGGAAACAGTGGAGCAGAAACAGGAGTCTGGAAACAGAGGGGGAGAAACAGGAGGCTGGAAACAGAGGGGGAGAAACAGGAGGCTGAAACAGAGGGGCAGAAACAGGAGTCTGGAAACAGAGAGGCAGAAACAGGAGTCTGGAAACAGAGGGGCAGAAACAGGAGTCTGGAAACAGAGGGGGAGAAACAGGAGTCTGGAAACAGAGGGTGAGAAACAGGCGTCTGGAAACAGAGGGGCAGGAGCAGGAGTCTGGAAACAGAGGAGGAGAAACAGGAGTCTGGAAACAGAGGGGTAGAAACAGGAGGCTGGAAACAGAGGAGGAGAAACAGGAGGCTGGAAACAGAGGGGCAGATACAGGAGTCTGAAAACAGAGGAGGAGAAACAGGAGGCTGGAAACAGAGGGGCAGAAACAAGAGGCTGGAAACAGCGGGTGAGAAACAGGAGTCTGGAAACAGAGGGGCAGAAACAGGAGGCTGGAAACAGAGAGGCAGAAAGAGGAGGCTGGAAACAGAGGGGCAGAAACAGGAGTCTGGAAACAGAGAGGCAGAAACAGGAGTCTGGAATCAGAGGGGGAGAAACAGGAGTCTGGAAACAGAGGGAGAGAAACAGGAGGCTGGAAAAAGAGGGGCAGAAACAGGAGGAAGGAAACAGAGTGGCAGAAACAGGAGACTGGAAACAGAGGGTAAGAAACAGGAGTCTGGAAACAGAGGGGCAGAAACAGGAGCCTGGAAACAGAGGGGGAGAAACAGGAGCCTGGAAACAGAGCGGCAGAAACAGGAGTCTGAAAACAGAGGGGGAGAAACAGGAATCTGGGAACAGAGGGGGAGAAACAGGGGGCTGGAAACAGAGGGGCAGAAACAGGAGGCTGGAAACAGAGGGGGAGAAACAGGAGTCTGGAAACAGAGGGGCAGAAACAGGAGTCTGGAAACAGAGGGGGAGAAACAGGAGTCTGGAAACAGAGGGAGAGAAACAGGAGGCTGGAAACAGAGGGGCAGAAAAAGGAGGCTGGAAACAGAGGGGCAGAAACAGGAGACTGGAAACAGAGGGTGAGAAACAGGAGTCTGGAAACAGAGTTGGAGAAATAGGAGTCTGGAAACAGAGGGTGAGAAACAGGAGTCTGGAAACAGAGGGGCAGAAACTGGAGTCTGAAAGCACAGGCGGAGAAACAGGAGTCTGGAAACAGAGGGGGAGAAACAGGAGGCTGGAAACAGGGGGCAGAAAGAGGAGGCTGGATACAGAGGGGCTGAAACAGGAGTCTGGAAACAGTGGGGCAGAAACAGGTGTCTGGAAACAGAGGGGCAGAAACAGGAGTCTGGAAAAAGAGAGCGAGAAACAGGAGTCTGGAAACAGAGAGGCAGAAACAGGAGTCTGAAACAGAGGGGCAGAAACAGGAGTCTGGAAACAGAGGGAGAGAAACAGGAGTCTGGAAACAGAGGGTGAGAAACAGGCGTCTGGAAACAGGGAGGCAGAAACAGGAGTCTGGAAACAGAGGGGCAGAATCAGTAGTCTGGAAACAGAGGGTGAGAAACAGGAGTCTGGAAACAGAATGGCAGAAACAGGAGTCTGGAAACAGAGGGGCAGAAACAGGAGCCTGGAAACAGAGGGTGAGAAACTGGAGTCAGGAAACAGAGGGTGAGAAACAGGAGTCTGGAAACAGAGGGAGAGAAACAGGAGTCTGGAAACAGAGGGTGAGAAACAGGCGTCTGGAAACAGAGGGGCAGAAACAGGAGACTGGAAACAGAGGGGCAGAATCAGTAGTCTGGAAACAGAGGGTGAGAAACAGGAGTCTGGAAACAGAGGTGCAGAAACAGGAGTCTGGAAACAGAGGGGCAGAAACAGGTGTCTGGAAAAAGAGGGGCAGAAACAGGAGTCTGGAAAAAGTGGGCGAGAAAGAGGAGTCTGGAAACAGAGAGGCAGAAACAGGGTCTGGAAAAAGAGGGGCAGAAACAGGAGTCTGGAAACAGAGGGCCAGATTCAGGAGACTGGAAACAGAGGGGCAGAAACAGGAGTCTGGAAACAGAGGGTGAGAAACAGGAGTCTGGAAACAGAGCGTCAGAAACAGGAGTGTGGAAACAGGGGGGCAGAATCAGGAGTCTGGAAACAGAGGGTGAGAAAAAGGAGTCTGGAAACAGAGGGGCAGAAACAGGAGTCTGGAAACAGAGGGGGAGAAACAGGAGTCTAGAAACAAAGGGTGAGAAACAGGAGTCTGGAAACAGAGCGGCAGAAACAGGAGCCTGGAAACAGAGGGGCAGAAACAGGAGTCTGGAAACTGAGGCGAAGAAACAGGAGTCTGGAAACAGAGGGGCAGAAACAGGACTCTGGAAACAGTGGGGCAGAAACAGGAGTCTGGAAACATAGGGGGAGAAACAGGAGGTTGGAAACAGACGGGGAGAAACAGGAGTCTGGAAGCAGAGGGGCAGAAACAGGAGTCTGGAAACAGAGAGGCAGAAACAGGAGTCTGTTAACAGAGGGGCAGAAACAGGAGACTGGAAACAGAGAGGCAGAAACAGGAGTCTGTTAACAGAGGGGCAGAAACAGGAGTGTGGAAACAGAGGGGGAGAAACAGGAATCTGGAAACAGAGTGTGAGAAACAGGCGTCTGGAAACAGAGGGGGAGAAAAAGGAGTCTGGAAACAGAGGGGCAGAAACAGGAGTCTGGAAACTGACGGTGAGAAACAGGAGTCTGGAAACAGAGGGGGAGAAACAGGAGTCTGGAAACTGAGGGGCAGAAACAGGAGTCTGGAAACAGAGGGGTAGAAACAGGAGTCTGGAAACAGAGGGGGAGAAACAGGAGTC
The DNA here is from genome assembly GCF_965287045.1 of Carcharhinus amblyrhynchos. Lineage (NCBI taxonomy): Eukaryota > Metazoa > Chordata > Chondrichthyes > Carcharhiniformes > Carcharhinidae > Carcharhinus > Carcharhinus amblyrhynchos. Next base: position 57,961 of record NW_027650325.1, on the reverse strand, counting down.
TGGAAACAGAGGGGCAGAAACAGGAGTCTGGAAACAGAGGGTGAGAAACGGGAGTCTGGAAACAGAGGGCGAGAAACAGGAGGCTGGAAACAGAGGGGCAGAAACAGGAGTCTGGAAACAGAGGGTGAGAAACGGGAGTCTGGAAACAGAGGGCGAGAAACAGGAGGCTGGAAACAGAGGGGCAGAAACAGGAGGCTGGAAACAGAGGGTGAGAAACAGGAGTCTGGAAACAGAGGGGGAGAAACAGGAGACTGGAAACAGTGGGGGAGAAACAGGAGTCTGGAAATAGAGGGTGAGAAACAGGAGACTGGAAACACAGGGGCAGAATCAGGTGGCTGGAAACAGAGGGGCAGAAACAGGAGTCTGGAAACAGAGGGTGAGAAACAGGAGTCTGGAAATAGAGAGGCAGAAACAGTAGTCTGGAAACAGAGGAGCAGAAACAGGAGTCTGGAAACAGAGTGGCAGAAACAGGAGTCTGGAAACAGAGGGTGTGAAGTAGGAGGCTGGATACAGAGGGTGAGAAACAGGAGTCTGGAAAGAGAGGGGCAGAAACAGGAGTCTGGAAACAGAGGGGGAGAAACAGGAGTCTAGAAACAGAGGGTGAGATACAGGTGTCTGGAAACAGAGCGGCAGAAACAGGAGCCTGGAAACAGAGGGGTAGAAACCGGAGTCTGGAAACAGAGGGGCAGTAACAGGAGTCTGGAAACAGAGGGGGAGAAACAGGAGGCTGGAAACAGAGGGGAAGAAACAGGAGGCTGGAAACAGAGGGGCAGAAACAGGAGTCTGGAAACAGAGAGGCAGAAACAGGAGTCTGGAAACAGAGGGGCAGAAACAGGAGTCTGGAAACAGAGGGGCAGAAACAGGAGTCTGGAAACAGAGGGGGAGAAACAGGAGTCTGGAAACAGAGGGGCAGAAACAGGAGTCTGGAAACAGAGGAGCAGAAAAAGGAGTCTGGAAACAGAGGGTGAGAATCAGGCGTCTGGAAACAGAGGGGCAGAAACAGGAGTCTGGAAACAGAGGGTGAGAAACAGGAGTCTGGAAACAGAGCGGCAGAAACCGGAGGCTGGAAACAGAGGGTGAGAAACAGGAGTCTGGAAACAGAGGGCGAGAAACAGGAGGCTGGAATCAGAGGGGCAGAAAGAGGAGTCTGGAAACAGAGGGCGAGAAACAGGAGTCTGGAAACAGAGGGGGAGAAACAGGAGTCTGGAAACAGAGGGGCAGAAACAGGAGTCTGGAAACAGAGGGTGAGAAACAGGCGTCTGGAAACAGAGGGGCAGAAACTGGAGTCTGGAAACAGAGGGGGAGAAACAGGAGTCTGGAAACAGAGGGGGAGAAACAGGAGTCTGGAAACAGAGGGCGAGAAGCAGGAGGCTGGAAACAGACGGGGAGAAACAGGAGTCTGGAAACAGAGGGCGAGAAACAGGAGGCTGGAAACAGAGGGGCAGAAACAGGAGGCTGGAAACAGAGGAGGAGAAACAGGAGGCTGGAAACAGAGGGGCAGAAACAGGAGTCTGATAACAGAGGAGGAGAAACAGGAGGCTGGAAACAGAGGGGCAGAAACAGGAGTCTGGAAACAGAGGGGGAGAAACAGGAGTCTGGAAACAGGGGGGCAGAAACAGGAGCCTGGAAACAGAGGGGCAGAAACAGGAGACTGGAAATAGAGGGTGACAAACAGGAGTCTGGTAACAGAGGGGCAGAAACAGGAGTCTGGAAAGGAGGGGCAGAAGCACGAGTCTGGAAACAGAGGGGGAGAAACAGGAGTCTGGAAACAGGGGGGCAGAAACAGGAGCCTGGAAACAGAGGGGCAGAAACAGGAGACTGGAAATAGAGGGTGAGAAACAGGAGTCTGGTAACAGAGGGGCAGAAACAGGAGTCTGGAAACAGAGGGGCAGAAGCACGAGTCTGGAAACAGAGGGGGAGAAACAGGAGTCTGGAAACACAGGGGCAGAAACAGGAGTCTGGAAACAGAGGGGCAGAAACAGAAGACTGGAAACAGAGGGTGAGAAACAGGAGTCTGGAAACAGAGGAGCAGAAACAGGAGTCTGAAAACAGAGGGTGAGAAACAGGAATCTGGAAACAGAGGGGGAGAAACAGGAGGCTGGAAACAGAGGAGGAGAAACAGGAGTCTGGAAATAGACTGGCAGAAACCGGAGTCTGGAAACTGAGGCGAAGAAAGAGGAGCCTGGAAACAGAGGGGCAGAAACAGGACTCTGGAAACAGTGGGGCAGAAACAGGAGTCTGGAAACAGAGGGGGAGAAACAGGAGGTTGGAAACAGACGGGGAGAAACAGGAGTCAGGAAACAGAGAGGCAGAAACAGGAGTCTGGAAACAGAGAGGCAGAAACAGGAGTCTGTTAACAGAGGGGCAGAAACAGGAGTGTGGAAACAGAGGGGGAGAAACAGGAATCTGGAAACAGAGTGTGAGAAACAGGCGTCTGGAAACAGAGGGGGAGAAACAGGAGTCTGGAAACAGAGGAGCAGAAACAGGAGTCTGAAAACAGAGGGTGAGAAACAGGAGTCTCGAAACAGAGGGGGAGAAACAGGAGTCTGGAAACAGAGGGGGAGAAACAGGAGTCTGGAAACTGAGGGGCAGAAACAGGAGTCTGGAAACAGAGGGGTAGAAACAGGAGTCTGGAAACAGAGGGGGAGAAACAGGAGTCTGGAAACAGAGGGGCAGAAACAGGAGTCTGGAAACAGAGGGTGAGAAACGGGAGTCTGGAAACAGAGGGCGAGAAACAGGAGGCTGGAAACAGAGGGGCAGAAACAGGAGTCTGGAAACAGAGGGTGAGAAACGGGAGTCTGGAAACAGAGGGCGAGAAACAGGAGGCTGGAAACAGAGGGGCAGAAACAGGAGGCTGGAAACAGAGGGTGAGAAACAGGAGTCTGGAAACAGAGGGGGAGAAACAGGAGACTGGAAACAGTGGGGGAGAAACAGGAGTCTGGAAATAGAGGGTGAGAAACAGGAGACTGGAAACAGAGGGGCAGAAACAGGAGCCTGGAAACAGAGGGTGAGAAACTGGAGTCAGGAAACAGAGGGTGAGAAAGAGGATGCTGGAAACACAGGGGCAGAATCAGGTGGCTGGAAACAGAGGGGCAGAAACAGGAGTCTGGAAACAGAGGGTGAGAAACAGGAGTCTGGAAATAGAGAGGCAGAAACAGTAGTCTGGAAACAGAGGAGCAGAAACAGGAGTCTGGAAACAGAGTGGCAGAAACAGGAGTCTGGAAACAGAGGGTGTGAAGTAGGAGGCTGGATACAGAGGGTGAGAAACAGGAGTCTGGAAAGAGAGGGGCAGAAACAGGAGTCTGGAAACAGAGGGGGAGAAACAGGAGTCTAGAAACAGAGGGTGAGATACAGGTGTCTGGAAACAGAGCGGCAGAAACAGGAGCCTGGAAACAGAGGGGTAGAAACCGGAGTCTGGAAACAGAGGGGCAGTAACAGGAGTCTGGAAACAGAGGGGGAGAAACAGGAGGCTGGAAACAGAGGGGAAGAAACAGGAGGCTGGAAACAGAGGGGCAGAAACAGGAGTCTGGAAACAGAGAGGCAGAAACAGGAGTCTGGAAACACAGGGGCAGAAACAGGAGTCTGGAAACAGAGGGGCAGAAACAGGAGTCTGGAAACAGAGGGGGAGAAACAGGAGTCTGGAAACAGAGGGGCAGAAACAGGAGTCTGGAAACAGAGGAGCAGAAAAAGGAGTCTGGAAACAGAGGGTGAGAATCAGGCGTCTGGAAACAGAGGGGCAGAAACAGGAGTCTGGAAACAGAGGGTGAGAAACAGGAGTCTGGAAACAGAGCGGCAGAAACCGGAGGCTGGAAACAGAGGGTGAGAAACAGGAGTCTGGAAACAGAGGGCGAGAAACAGGAGGCTGGAATCAGAGGGGCAGAAAGAGGAGTCGGGAAACAGAGGGCGAGAAACAGGAGTCTGGAAACAGAGGGGGAGAAACAGGAGTCTGGAAACAGAGGGGCAGAAACAGGAGTCTGGAAACAGAGGGTGAGAAACAGGCGTCTGGAAACAGAGGGGCAGAAACTGGAGTCTGGAAACAGAGGGGGAGAAACAGGAGTCTGGAAACAGAGGGGGAGAAACAGGAGTCTGGAAACAGAGGGCGAGAAACAGGAGGCTGGAAACAGACGGGGAGAAACAGGAGTCTGGAAACAGAGGGCGAGAAACAGGAGGCTGGAAACAGAGGGGCAGAAACAGGAGGCTGGAAACAGAGGAGGAGAAACAGGAGGCTGGAAACAGAGGGGCAGAAACAGGAGTCTGATAACAGAGGAGGAGAAACAGGAGGCTGGAAACAGAGGGGCAGAAACAGGAGTCTGGAAACAGAGGGGGAGAAACAGGAGTCTGGAAACAGGGGGGCAGAAACAGGAGCCTGGAAACAGAGGGGCAGAAACAGGAGACTGGAAATAGAGGGTGACAAACAGGAGTCTGGTAACAGAGGGGCAGAAACAGGAGTCTGGAAAGGAGGGGCAGAAGCACGAGTCTGGAAACAGAGGGGGAGAAACAGGAGTCTGGAAACAGGGGGGCAGAAACAGGAGCCTGGAAACAGAGGGGCAGAAACAGGAGACTGGAAATAGAGGGTGAGAAACAGGAGTCTGGTAACAGAGGGGCAGAAACAGGAGTCTGGAAACAGAGGGGCAGAAGCACGAGTCTGGAAACAGAGGGGGAGAAACAGGAGTCTGGAAACAGAGGGGCAGAAACAGGAGTCTGGAAACAGAGGGGCAGAAACAGAAGACTGGAAACAGAGGGTGAGAAACAGGAGTCTGGAAACAGAGGAGCAGAAACAGGAGTCTGAAAACAGAGGGTGAGAAACAGGAATCTGGAAACAGAGGGGGAGAAACAGGAGGCTGGAAACAGAGGAGGAGAAACAGGAGTCTGGAAATAGACTGGCAGAAACCGGAGTCTGGAAACTGAGGCGAAGAAAGAGGAGTCTGGAAACAGAGGGGCAGAAACAGGACTCTGGAAACAGTGGGGCAGAAACAGGAGTCTGGAAACAGAGGGGGAGAAACAGGAGGTTGGAAACAGACGGGGAGAAACAGGAGTCAGGAAACAGAGAGGCAGAAACAGGAGTCTGGAAACAGAGAGGCAGAAACAGGAGTCTGTTAACAGAGGGGCAGAAACAGGAGTGTGGAAACAGAGGGGGAGAAACAGGACTCTGGAAACAGAGGGTGAGAAACGGGAGTCTGGAAACAGAGGGCGAGAAACAGGAGGATGGAAACAGGGGCAGAAACAGGAGGCTGGAAACAGAGGGTGAGGAACAGGAGTATGGAAACAGAGGGGGCGAAACAGGAGTCTGGAAACAGACGGGGAGAAACAGGAGTCTGGAAACAGAGGGCGAGAAACAGGAGGCTGGAAACAGAGGGTGTGAAACAGGAGTCTGGAAACAGAGGGGCAGAAACAGGATTCTGGAAACAGAGGGGGAGAAACAGGAGTCTGGAAACAGAGGGGGAGAAACAGGAGTCTGGAAACAGAGGAGGAAAAACAGGTGGCTGGAAACAGAGGGGCACAAACAGGAGTCTGAAAACAGAGGAGGTGAAACAGGAGTCTGGAAACAGACGGGGAGAAACAGGAGTCTGGAAACAGAGGCGAAGAAACAGGAGTCTGGAAACAGAGGGTGAGAAACAGGAGTCTGGAAACAGAGGGTGAGAAACTGGAGTCTGGAAACAGAGCGGCAGAAACAGGAGTCTGGAAACAGAGGGGGAGAAACAGGAGTCTGAAAACAGAGGAGGAGAAACAGGAGGCTGGAAACATAGGGGCAGAAACAGGAGTCTGGAAACAGAGGGGCAGAAACAGGATGCTGGAAACAGAGGGGCCGAAACAGGAGTCTGGAAAAAGAGGAGGAGAAACAGGAGGCTGGAAACAGAGGGGCAGAAACAGGACGCTGGAAACAGAGGGGGAGAAACAGGAGTCTGGAAACAGAGGGGCAGAAACATGAGGCTGGAAACAGAGGGCGAGAAACAGGAGGCTGGAAACAGAGGGGCAGAAACAGGAGGAAGGAAACAGAGGGTGAGAAACAGGAGTCTGGAAACAGAGGGCGAGAAACAGGAGGCTGGAAACAGAGGGGCAGAAACAGGAGGAAGGAAACAGAGGGTGAGAAACAGGAGTCTGGAAACAGAGGGGCAGAAACAGGAGTCTGGAAACAGAGGGGGAGAAACAGGAGTCTGGAAACAGAGGGGGAGAAACAGGAGTCTGGAAATAGAGGGTGAGAAACAGGAAACTGGAAACAGAGGGGCAGAAACAGGAGTCTGGAAACAGAGGGGCAGAAACAGGAGCCTGGAAACAGAGGGGCAGAAACTGGAGTCTGAAAGCAGAGGGGGAGAAACAGGAGTCTGGAAACAGATAGGCAGAAACAGGAGTCTGGAAACAGAGGGTGAGATACAGGAGTCTGGAAACAGAGGGCGAGAAACAGGAGGCTGGAAACAGAGGGGCAGAAACAGGAGGCTGGAAACAAAGGGTGAGAAACAGGAGTCTGGAAACAGAGGGTCAGAAACAGGAGTCTGGAAACAGAGGAGGAGAAACAGGAGGCTGGAAACAGAGGGGCAGAAACAGGAGGCTGGAAACAGAGGGCGAGAAACAGGAGGCTGCAAACAGAGGGGCAGAAACAGGAGGAAGGAAACAGAGGGTGAGAAACAGGAGTCTGGAAACAGAGGGGCAGAAATAGGAGTCTGGAAACAGAGGGTGAGAAACAGGAGTCTGGAAACAGAGGGGCAGAAACAGGAGTCTGGAAACAGAGGGGGAGAAACAGGAGTCTAGAAACAGAGGGTGAGAAACAGGAGTCTGGAAACAGAGGGGCAGAAACAGGAGCCTGGAAACAGAGGGGGAGAAACAGGAGTCTGGAAACAGAGGGGCAGAAACAGGAGTCTGGAAACAGAGGCGAAAAAACAGGAGTCTGGAAACAGAGGGGCAGAAACAGGAGTCTGGAAACAGAGGGTGAGAAACAGGAGGCTGGAAACAGAGGGTGAGAAACAGGAGTCTGGAAACAGAGACGCAGAAACAGGAGTCTCGAAACAGAGGGCGAGAAACACGAGTCTGGAAACAGAGGGGGAGAAACAGGAGTCTGGAAACAGTGGGGCAGAAACAGGAGACTGGAAACAGAGGGGGAGAAACAGGAGGTTGGAAACAGAGGGGGAGAAACAGGAGGCGTGAAACAGAGGGGCAGAAACAGGAGTCTGGAAACAGAGAGGCAGAAACAGGAGTCTGTAAACAGAGGGGCAGAAACAGGAGTCTGGAAACAGAGGGGGAGAAACAGGAGTCTGGAAACAGAGGGGCAGAAACAGGCGTCTGGAAACAGAGGGGGAGAAACAGGAGTCTGGAAACAGAGGGGCAGAAACAGGAGTCTGGAAACTGAGGGTGAGAAACAGGAGTCTGGAAACAGAGGGGGAGAAACAGGAGTCTGGAAACAGAGGGGCAGAAACAGGAGTCTGGAAACAGAGGGGCTGAAACAGGAGTCTGGAAACAGAGGGGGAGAAACAGGAGTCTGTAAACAGTGGGGCAGAAACAGGAGTCTGGAAACAGAGGGGCAGAAACAGGAGTCTGGAAACAGAGGGGCAGAAACAGGACTCTGGAAACAGAGGGTGAGAAACGGGAGTCTGGAAACAGAGGGCGAGAAACAGGAGGATGGAAACAGAGGGGCAGAAACAGGAGGCTGGAAACAGAGGGTGAGGAACAGGAGTATGGAAACAGGGGGCGAAACAGGAGTCTGGAAACGGAGAGGGAGAAACAGGAGTCTGGAAGTAGAGGGTGAGAAACAGGAGACTGGAAACAGAGGGGCAGAAAAAGGAGTCTGGAAACAGAGGGGCAGAAACAGGAGTCTGGAAACAGAGGGGGAGAAACAGGAGTCTGGAAACAGAGGGGCAGAAACAGGAGTGTGGAAACAGAGGAGCAGAAAAAGGAGTCTGGAAACAGAGGGGGAGAAACAGGAGTCTAGAAACAGAGGGTGAGAAACAGGAGTCTGGAAACAGAGCGGCAGAAACAGGAGTCTAGAAACAGAGGGTGAGAAAATGGAGTCTGGAAACAGAGCGGCAGAATCCGGAGTCTGGAAACAGAGGAGGAGAAACAGGAGGCTGGAAACAGAGGGGCAGAAACAGGAGGCTGGAAACAGAGGGGGAGAAACAGGAGTCTGGAAACAGAGGGGCAGAAACAGGAGGCTGGAAACAGAGGGCGAGAAACAGGAGGCTGGAAACACAGGGGCAGAAACAGGAGGAAGGAAACAGAGGGGGAGAAACAGGAGTCTGGAAACAGAGGGGGAGAAACAGGAGTCTGGAAACAGAGGGGGAGAAACAGGAGTCTGGAAACAGAGGGCGAGAAACAGGAGGCTGGAAACAGAGGGTGTGAAACAGGAGTCTGGAAACAGAGGGGCAGAAACAGGATTCTGGAAACAGAGGGGGAGAAACAGGAGTCTGGAAACAGAGGGGGAGAAACAGGAGTCTGGAAACAGAGGAGGAAAAACAGGTGGCTGGAAACAGAGGGGCAGAAACAGGAGTCTGGAAACAGAGGGTGAGAAACAGGAGGCTGGAAACAGAGGGTGAGAAACAGGAGTCTGGAAACAGAGACGCAGAAACAGGAGTCTCGAAACAGAGGGCGAGAAACACGAGTCTGGAAACAGAGGGGGAGAAACAGGAGTCTGGAAACAGTGGGGCAGAAACAGGAGACTGGAAACAGAGGGGGAGAAACAGGAGGTTGGAAACAGAGGGGGAGAAACAGGAGGCGTGAAACAGAGGGGCAGAAACAGGAGTCTGGAAACAGAGAGGCAGAAACAGGAGTCTGTAAACAGAGGGGCAGAAACAGGAGTCTGGAAACAGAGGGGGAGAAACAGGAGTCTGGAAACAGAGGGGCAGAAACAGGCGTCTGGAAACAGAGGGGGAGAAACAGGAGTCTGGAAACAGAGGGGCAGAAACAGGAGTCTGGAAACTGAGGGTGAGAAACAGGAGTCTGGAAACAGAGGGGGAGAAACAGGAGTCTGGAAACAGAGGGGCAGAAACAGGAGTCTGGAAACAGAGGGGCTGAAACAGGAGTCTGGAAACAGAGGGGGAGAAACAGGAGTCTGTAAACAGTGGGGCAGAAACAGGAGTCTGGAAACAGAGGGGCAGAAACAGGAGTCTGGAAACAGAGGGGCAGAAACAGGACTCTGGAAACAGAGGGTGAGAAACGGGAGTCTGGAAACAGAGGGCGAGAAACAGGAGGATGGAAACAGAGGGGCAGAAACAGGAGGCTGGAAACAGAGGGTGAGGAACAGGAGTATGGAAACAGAGGGGGCGAAACAGGAGTCTGGAAACAGAGAGGGAGAAACAGGAGTCTGGAAGTAGAGGGTGAGAAACAGGAGACTGGAAACAGAGGGGCAGAAAAAGGAGTCTGGAAACAGAGGGGCAGAAACAGGAGTCTGGAAACAGAGGGGGAGAAACAGGAGACTGGAAACAGAGGGGCAGAAACAGGAGTGTGGAAACAGAGGAGCAGAAAAAGGAGTCTGGAAACAGAGGGGGAGAAACAGGAGTCTAGAAACAGAGGGTGAGAAACAGGAGTCTGGAAACAGAGCGGCAGAAACAGGAGTCTAGAAACAGAGGGTGAGAAAATGGAGTCTGGAAACAGAGTGGCAGAATCCGGATTCTGGAAACAGAGGAGGAGAAACAGGAGGCTGGAAACAGAGGGGCAGAAACAGGAGGCTGGAAACAGAGGGGGAGAAACAGGAGTCTGGAAACAGAGGGGCAGAAACAGGAGGCTGGAAACAGAGGGCGAGAAACAGGAGGCTGGAAACACAGGGGCAGAAACAGGAGGAAGGAAACAGAGGGGGAGAAACAGGAGTCTGGAAACAGAGGGGGAGAAACAGGAGTCTGGAAACAGAGGGGGAGAAACAGGAGTCTGGAAACAGAGGGCGAGAAACAGGAGGCTGGAAACAGAGGGTGTGAAACAGGAGTCTGGAAACAGAGGGGCAGAAACAGGATTCTGGAAACAGAGGGGGAGAAACAGGAGTCTGGAAACAGAGGGGGAGAAACAGGAGTCTGGAAACAGAGGAGGAAAAACAGGTGGCTGGAAACAGAGGGGCAGAAACAGGAGTCTGAAAACAGAGGAGGTGAAACAGGAGTCTGGAAACAGACGGGGAGAAACAGGAGGCTGGAAACAGAGGAGGAGAAACAGGAGGCTGGAAACAGAGGCGCACAAACAGGAGTCTGAAAACAGAGGAGGAGAAACAGGAGTCTGGAAACAGCCGGGCAGAAACAGGAGCCTGGAAACAGAGGGTGAGATACAGCAGTCTGGAAACAGAGGGGGAGAAACAGGAGACTGGAAACAGAGGGGGAGAAACCGGAGTCTGGAAACAGAGTGGGAGAAACAGGAGTCTGGAAACAGATGGGGAGAAACAGTAGGCTGGAAACAGAGGGGCAGAAACAGGAGTCTGGAAACAGAGGGGCAGAAACAGGAGTCTGGAAACAGAGGGGCAGAAACAGGAGTCTGGAAACAGAGGGTGAGAAACGGGAGTCTGGAAACAGAGGGCCAGAAACAGGAGGCTGGAAACAGAGGGGAAAAAACAGGAGGCTGGAAACAGAGGGTGAGAAACAGGAGTCTGGAAACAGAGGGGGAGAAACAGGAGTCTGGAAACAGAGGGGGAGAAACAGGAGTCTGGAAATAGAGGGTGAGAAACAGGAGACTTGAAACAGAGGGGCAGAAACAGGAGTCTGGAAACAGAGGGGCAGAAACAGGAGCCTGGAAACAGAGGGTGAGAAACTGGAGTCAGGAAACAGAGGGTGAGAAAGAGGAGGCTGGAAACAGAGGGGCAGAATCAGGAGGCTGGAAACAGAGGGGCAGAAACAGGAGTCTGGAAACAGAGGGTGAGAAACAGGAGTCTGGAAACAGAGAGGCAGAAACAGGAGTCTGGAAACAGAGGGGCAGAAACAGGAGTCTGGATACAGAGGGTGAGAAACAGGAGGCTGGATACAGAGGGTGAGAAACAGGAGTCTGGAAACAGAGGGGCAGAAACAGGAGTCTGGATACAGAGGGTGAGAAACAGGAATCTGGAAACAGAGGGGCAGAAACAGGAGTCTGGAAACAGAGGGGGAGAAACAGGAGTCTAGAAACAGTGGGGGAGAAACAGGAGTCTAGAAACAGAGGGTGAGAAACAGGAGGCTGGAAACAGAGGGGCAGAAACCGGAGTCTGGAAACAGAGGGGCAGAAACAGGAGTCTGGAAACAGAGGCGAAGAAACAGGAGTCTGGAAACAGAGGGTGTGAAACAGGAGACTGGAAACAGTGGGGCAGAAACTGGAGTCTGGAAACAGAGGGGGAGAAACAGGAGTCTGGAAACAGAGGGGCAGAAACAGGAGTCTGGAAACAGAGAGGCAGAAACAGGAGACTGGAAAGAGAGGGGCAGAAACAGGAGTCTGGAAACAGAGGGGGAGAAACAGGAGTCTGGAAACAGAGGGTGAGAAACAGGCGTCTGGAAACAGAGGGGCAGAAACAGGAGTCTGGAAACAGAGGGGCAGAATCAGGAGTCTGGAAACTGAGGGTGAGAAACAGGAGTCTGGAAACAGAGGGGGAGAAACAGGAGTCTGGAAACAGACGGTCAGAAACAGGAGTCTGGAAACAGAGGGGCAGAAACAGGAGTCTGGAAACAAAGGGGGAGAAACAGGAGTCTGGAAACAGGGGGGGACGAAACAGGAGTCTGGAAACAGAGGGGCAGAAACAGGAGTCTGGAAACAGAGGGGCAGAAACAGGAGTCTGGAATCAGAGGGGCAGAAACAGGAGTCTGGAAACAGAGGGGCAGAAACAGGAGTCTGGAAACAGAGGGCGAGAAACAGGAGGCTGGAAACAGAGGGGGAGAAACAGGAGTCTGGAAACAGAGGAGGAGAAACAGGAGCCTGGAAACAGAGGAGCAGAAAAAGGAGTCTGGAAACAGAGGTTGAGAAACAGGAGTCTGGAAACAGAGCGGCCGAAACCGGAGTCTGGAAACAGAGGGGGAGAAACAGGAGGCTGGAAACAAAGGGTGAGAAACAGGAGTCTGGAAACAGAGGGCGAGAAACAGGAGGCTGGAAACATAGGGGCAGAAACAGGAGGCTGGAAACAAAGGGTGAGATACAGGAGTCTGGAAACAGAGGGCGAGAAACAGGAGGCTGGAAACAAAGGGTGAGAAACAGGAGTCTGGAAACAGAGGGTCAGAAACAGGAGTCTGGAAACAGAGGAGGAGAAACAGGAGGCTGGAAACAGAGGGGCAGAAACAGGAGGCTGGAAACAGAGGGCGAGAAGCAGGAGGCTGCAAACAGAGGGGCAGAAACAGGAGGAAGGAAACAGAGGGTGAGAAACAGGAGTCTGGAAACAGAGGGGCAGAAATAGGAGTCTGGAAACAGAGGGTGAGAAATAGGAGTCTGGAAACAGAGGGGCAGAAACAGGAGTCTGGAAACAGAGGGGGAGAAACAGGAGTCTAGAAACAGAGGGTGAGAAACAGGAGTCTGGAAACAGAGGGGGAGAAACAGGAGTCTGGAAACAGAGGGGCAGAAACAGGAGTCTGGAAACAGAGAGTGAGAAACAGGAGGCTGGAAACAGAGGGTGAGAAACAGGAGTCTGGAAACAGAGACGCAGAAACAGGAGTCTCGAAACAGAGGGTGAGAAACACGAGTCTGGAAACAGAGGGGGAGAAACAGGAGTCTGGAAACAGTGGGGCAGAAACAGGAGACTGGAAACAGAGGGGGAGAAACAGGAGGTTGGAAACAGAGGGGGAGAATCAGGAGGCTGGAAACAGAGGGGCAGAAACAGGAGTCTGGAAACAGAGAGGCAGAAACAGGAGTCTGTAAACAGAGGGGCAGAAACAGGAGTCTGGAAACAGAGGGGCAGAAACAGGCGTCTGGAAACAGAGGGGGAGAAACAGGAGTCTGGAAACAGAGGGGCAGAAACAGGAGTCTGGAAACTGAGGGTGAGAAACAGGAGTCTGGAAACAGAGGGGGAGAAACAGGAGTCTGGAAACAGAGGGGCAGAAACAGGAGTCTGGAAACAGAGGGGCAGAAACAGGAGACTGGAAACAGAGGGGGAGAAACAGGAGTCTGGAAACAGAGGGGCAGAAACAGGACTCTGGAAACAGAGGGTGAGAAACGGGAGTCTGGAAACAGAGGGCGAGAAACAGGAGGATGGAAACAGAGGGGCAGAAACAGGAGGCTGGAAACAGAGGGTGAGGAACAGGAGTATGGAAACAGAGGGGGCGAAACAGGAGTCTGGAAACAGAGGGGGAGAAACAGGAGTCTGGAAATAGAGGGTGAGAAACAGGAGACTGGAAACAGAGGGGCAGAAAAAGGAGTCTGGAAACAGAGGGGCAGAAACAGGAGCCTGGAAACAGAGGGTGAGAAACTGGAGTCAGGAAACAGAGGGTGAGAAAGAGGAGGCTGGAAACAGAGGGGCAGAACCATGAGGCTGGAAACAGAGGGGCAGAAACAGGAGTCTGGATACAGAGGGTGAGAAACAGGAGGCTGGGTACAGAGGGTGAGAAACAGGAGTCTGGAAACAGACGGGGAGAAACAGGAGTCTGGAAATAGAGGGTGAGAAACAGGAAACTGGAAACAGAGGGGCAGAAACAGGAGTCTGGAAACAGAGGGGCAGAAACAGGAGCCTGGAAACAGAGGGGGAGAAACTGGAGTCAGGAAACAGAGGGTGAGAAAGAAGAGGCTGGAAACAGAGGGGCAGAATCAGGAGGCTGGAAACAGAGGGGCAGAAACAGGAGTCTGAAAGCAGAGGGGGAGAAACAGGAGTCTGGAAACAGATAGGCAGAAACAGGAGTCTGGAAACAGAGGGGCAGAAACAGGAGTCTGGAAACAGAGGGGGAGAAACAGGAGTCTGGAAACAGAGGGGCAGAAACAGGAGTGTGGAAACAGAGGAGCAGAAAAAGGAGTCTGGAAACAGAGGGTGAGAAACAGGAGTCTGGAAACAGAGCGGCAGAAACAGGAGTCTGGAAACAGAGGGGGAGAAACAGGAGTCTGGAAACAGAGGGGCAGAAACAGGAGTCTGGAAACAGAGGGGGAGAAACAGGAGTCTGGAAACAGAGGGCGAGAAACAGGAGTCTGGAAACAGAGGGGCAGAAACAGGAGTCTGGAAACAGAGGGGCAGAAACAGGAGTCTGGAAACAGAGCGGCAGAAACCGGAGTCTGGAAACAGAGGGTGAGATACAGGAGTCTGGAAACAGAGGGCGAGAAACAGGAGGCTGGAAACAGAGGGGCAGAAACAGGAGGCTGGAAACAGAGGGCGAGAAACAGGAGTCTGGAAACAGAGGGGCAGAAATAGGAGTCTGGAAACAGAGGGTGAGAAACAGGAGTCTGGAAACAGAGGGGCAGAAACAGGAGTCTGGAAACAGAGGGTGAGAAACAGGAGTCTGGAAACAGAGGGGCAGAAACAGGAGCCTGGAAACAGAGGGTGAGAAACAGGAGTCTGGAAACAGTGGGACAGAAATAGGAGTCTGGAAACAGAGGGGGAGAAACAGGAGTCTAGAAACAGAGGGTGAGAAACAGGAGTCTGGAAACAGAGGGGCAGAAACAGTAGCCTGGAAACAGAGGGGGAGAAACAGGAGTCTGGAAACAGAGGGGCAGAAACAGGAGTCTGGAAACAGAGGCGAAAAAACAGGAGTCTGGAAACAGAGGGGCAGAAACAGGAGTCTGGAAACAGAGGGTGAGAAACAGGAGGCTGGAAACAGAGGGTGAGAAACAGGAGTCTGGAAACAGAGACGCAGAAACAGGAGTCTCGAAACAGAGGGCGAGAAACACGAGTCTGGAAACAGAGGGGGAGAAACAGGAGTCTGGAAACAGTGGGGCAGAAACAGGAGACTGGAAACAGAGGGGGAGAAACAGTAGGTTGGAAACAGACGGGGAGAAACAGGAGTCTGGAAACAGAGGGGCAGAAACAGGCGTCTGGAAACAGAGGGGGAGAAACAGGAGTCTGGAAACAGTGGGGCAGAAACAGGAGTATGGAAACAGAGGGGGCGAAACAGGAGTCTGGAAACAGAGGGGGAGAAACAGGAGTCTGGAAATAGAGGGTGAGAAACAGGAGACTGGAAACAGAGGGGCAGAAAAAGGAGTCTGGAAACAGAGGGGCAGAAACAGGAGCCTGGAAACAGAGGGTGAGAAACTGGAGTCAGGAAACAGAGGGTGAGAAAGAGGAGGCTGGAAACAGAGGGGCAGAATCATGAGGCTGGAAACAGAGGGGCAGAAACAGGAGCCTGGAAACAGAGGGGGAGAAACAGGAGTCTGGAAACAGAGGGGCAGAAACAGGAGTCTGGAAACAGAGGCGAAAAAACAGGAGTCTGGAAACAGAGGGGCAGAAACAGGAGTCTGGAAACAGAGGGTGAGAAACAGGAGGCTGGAAACAGAGGGTGAGAAACAGGAGTCTGGAAACAGAGACGCAGAAACAGGAGTCTCGAAACAGAGGGCGAGAAACACGAGTCTGGAAACAGAGGGGGAGAAACAGGAGTCTGGAAACAGTGGGGCAGAAACAGGAGACTGGAAACAGAGGGGGAGAAACAGGAGGTTGGAAACAGAGGGGGAGAAACAGGAGGCTGGAAACAGAGGGGCAGAAACAGGAGTCTGGAAACAGAGAGGCAGAAACAGGAGTCTGTAAACAGAGGGGCAGAAACAGGAGTCTGGAAACAGAGGGGGAGAAACAGGAGTCTGGAAACAGAGGGGCAGAAACAGGCGTCTGGAAACAGAGGGGGAGAAACAGGAGTCTGGAAACAGAGGGGCAGAAACAGGAGTCTGGAAACTGAGGATGAGAAACAGGAGTCTGGAAACAGAGGGGGAGAAACAGGAGTCTGGAAACAGAGGGTGAGAAACGGGAGTCTGGAAACAGAGGGCGAGAAACAGGAGGATGGAAACAGAGGGGCCGAAACAGGAGGCTGGAAACAGAGGGTGAGGAACAGGAGTATGGAAACAGAGGGGGCGAAACAGGAGTCTGGAAACAGAGAGGGAGAAACAGGAGTCTGGAAATAGAGGGTGAGAAACAGGAGACTGGAAACAGAGGGGCAGAAAAAGGAGTCTGGAAACAGAGGGGCAGAAACAGGAGTCTGGAAACAGAGGGGGAGAAACAGGAGTCTGGAAACAGAGGGGGAGAAACAGGAGTCTGGAAACAGAGGGCGAGAAACAGGAGGCTGGAAACAGAGGGTGTGAAACAGGAGTCTGGAAACAGAGGGGCAGAAACAGGATTCTGGAAACAGAGGGGGAGAAACAGGAGTCTGGAAACAGAGGGGGAGAAACAGGAGTCTGGAAACAGAGGAGGAAAAACAGGTGGCTGGAAACAGAGGGGCAGAAACAGGAGTCTGGAAACAGAGGGTGAGAAACAGGAGGCTGAAAAAAGAGGGTGAGAAACAGGAGTCTGGAAACAGAGATGCAGAAACAGGAGTCTCGAAACAGAGGGCGAGAAACACGAGTCTGGAAACAGAGGGGGAGAAACAGGAGTCTGGAAACAGTGGGGCAGAAACAGGAGACTGGAAACAGAGGGGGAGAAACAGGAGGTTGGAAACAGAGGGGGAGAAACAGGAGGCTGGAAACAGAGGGGCAGAAACAGGAGTCTGGAAACAGAGAGGCAGAAACAGGAGTCTGTAAACAGAGGGGCAGAAACAGGAGTCTGGAAACAGAGGGGGAGAAACAGGAGTCTGGAAACAGAGGGGCAGAAACAGGCGTCTGGAAACAGAGGGGGAGAAACAGGAGTCTGGAAACAGAGGGGCAGAAACAGGAGTCTGGAAACTGAGGGTGAGAAACAGGAGTCTGGAAACAGAGGGGGAGAAACAGGAGTCTGGAAACAGAGGGGCAGAAACAGGAGTCTGGAAACAGAGGGGCTGAAACAGGAGTCTGGAAACAGAGGGGGAGAAACAGGAGTCTGTAAACAGTGGGGCAGAAACAGGAGTCTGGAAACAGAGGGGCAGAAACAGGAGTCTGGAAACAGAGGGGCAGAAACAGGACTCTGGAAACAGAGGGTGAGAAACGGGAGTCTGGAAACAGAGGGCGAGAAACAGGAGGATGGAAACAGAGGGGCAGAAACAGGAGGCTGGAAACAGAGGGTGAGGAACAGGAGTATGGAAACAGAGGGGGCGAAACAGGAGTCTGGAAACAGAGAGGGAGAAACAGGAGTCTGGAAGTAGAGGGTGAGAAACAGGAGACTGGAAACAGAGGGGCAGAAAAAGGAGTCTGGAAACAGAGGGGCAGAAACAGGAGTCTGGAAACAGAGGGGGAGAAACAGGAGTCTGGAAACAGAGGGGCAGAAACAGGAGTGTGGAAACAGAGGAGCAGAAAAAGGAGTCTGGAAACAGAGGGGGAGAAACAGGAGTCTAGAAACAGAGGGTGAGAAACAGGAGTCTGGAAACAGAGCGGCAGAAACAGGAGTCTAGAAACAGAGGGTGAGAAAATGGAGTCTGGAAACAGAGCGGCAGAATCCGGAGTCTGGAAACAGAGGAGGAGAAACAGGAGGCTGGAAACAGAGGGGCAGAAACAGGAGGCTGGAAACAGAGGGGGAGAAACAGGAGTCTGGAAACAGAGGGGCAGAAACAGGAGGCTGGAAACAGAGGGCGAGAAACAGGAGGCTGGAAACACAGGGGCAGAAACAGGAGGAAGGAAACAGAGGGGGAGAAACAGGAGTCTGGAAACAGAGGGGGAGAAACAGGAGTCTGGAAACAGAGGGGGAGAAACAGGAGTCTGGAAACAGAGGGCGAGAAACAGGAGGCTGGAAACAGAGGGTGTGAAACAGGAGTCTGGAAACAGAGGGGCAGAAACAGGATTCTGGAAACAGAGGGGGAGAAACAGGAGTCTGGAAACAGAGGGGGAGAAACAGGAGTCTGGAAACAGAGGAGGAAAAACAGGTGGCTGGAAACAGAGGGGCAGAAACAGGAGTCTGAAAACAGAGGAGGTGAAACAGGAGTCTGGAAACAGACGGGGAGAAACAGGAGGCTGGAAACAGAGGAGGAGAAACAGGAGGCTGGAAACAGAGGCGCACAAACAGGAGTCTGAAAACAGAGGAGGAGAAACAGGAATCTGGAAACAGCGGGGCAGAAACAGGAGCCTGGAAACAGAGGGTGAGATACAGCAGTCTGGAAACAGAGGGGGAGAAACAGGAGACTGGAAACAGAGGGGGAGAAACCGGAGTCTGGAAACAGAGTGGGAGAAACAGGAGTCTGGAAACAGATGGGGAGAAACAGTAGGCTGGAAACAGAGGGGCAGAAACAGGAGTCTGGAAACAGAGGGGCAGAAACAGGAGTCTGGAAACAGAGGGGCAGAAACAGGAGTCTGGAAACAGAGGGTGAGAAACGGGAGTCTGGAAACAGAGGGCCAGAAACAGGAGGCTGGAAACAGAGGGGAAAAAACAGGAGGCTGGAAACAGAGGGTGAGAAACAGGAGTCTGGAAACAGAGGGGGAGAAACAGGAGTCTGGAAACAGAGGGGGAGAAACAGGAGTCTGGAAATAGAGGGTGAGAAACAGGAGACTTGAAACAGAGGGGCAGAAACAGGAGTCTGGAAACAGAGGGGCAGAAACAGGAGCCTGGAAACAGAGGGTGAGAAACTGGAGTCAGGAAACAGAGGGTGAGAAAGAGGAGGCTGGAAACAGAGGGGCAGAATCAGGAGGCTGGAAACAGAGGGGCAGAAACAGGAGTCTGGAAACAGAGGGTGAGAAACAGGAGTCTGGAAACAGAGAGGCAGAAACAGGAGTCTGGAAACAGAGGGGCAGAAACAGGAGTCTGGATACAGAGGGTGAGAAACAGGAGGCTGGATACAGAGGGTGAGAAACAGAAGTCTGGAAACAGAGGGGCAGAAACAGGAGTCTGGAAACAGAGGCCAAAAAACAGGAGTCTGGAAACAGAGGGGCAGAAACAGGAGTCTGGAAACAGAGGGTGAGAAACAGGAGGCTGGAAACAGAGGGTGAGAAACAGGAGTCTGGAAACAGAGACGCAGAAACAGGAGTCTCGAAACAGAGGGCGAGAAACAGGAGTCTGGAAACAGAGGGGGAGAAACAGGAGTCTGGAAACAGTGGGGCAGAAACAGGAGACTGGAAACAGAGGGGGAGAAACAGTAGGTTGGAAACAGAGGGGGAGAAACAGGAGTCTGGAAACAGAGGGGCAGAAACAGGCGTCTGGAAACAGAGGGGGAGAAACAGGAGTCTGGAAACAGAGGGGCAGAAACAGGAGTCTGGAAACTGAGGGTGAGAAACAGGAGTCTGGAAACTGAGGGGGAGAAACAGGAGTCTGGAAACAGAGGGGCAGAAACAGGGGTCTGGAAACAGAGGGGCAGAAACAGGAGTCTGGAAACAGAGAGGGAGAAACAGGAGTCTGGAAAAAGTGGGGCAGAAACAGGAGTCTGGAAACAGAGGGGCAGAAACAGGAGTCTGGAAACAGAGGGGCAGAAACAGGACTCTGGAAACAGAGGGTGAGAAACGGGAGTCTGGAAACAGAGGGCGAGAAACAGGAGGATGGAAACAGAGGGGCAGAAACAGGAGGCTGGAAACAGAGGGTGAGGAACAGGAGTATGGAAACAGAGGGGGCGAAACAGGAGTCTGGAAACAGAGGGGGAGAAACAGGAGTCTGGAAATAGAGGGTGAGAAACAGGAGACTGGAAACAGAGGGGCAGAAAAAGGAGTCAGGAAACAGAGGGGCAGAAACAGGAGCCTGGAAACAGAGGGTGAGAAACTGGAGTCAGGAAACAGAGGGTGAGAAAGAGGAGGCTGGAAACAGAGGGGCAGAATCATGAGGCTGGAAACAGAGGGGCAGAAACAGGAGCCTGGAAACAGAGGGGGAGAAACAGGAGTCTGGAAACAGAGGGGCAGAAACAGGAGTCTGGAAACAGAGGCGAAAAAACAGGAGTCTGGAAACAGAGGGGCAGAAACAGGAGTCTGGAAACAGAGGGTGAGAAACAGGAGGCTGGAAACAGAGGGTGAGAAACAGGAGTCTGGAAACAGAGACGCAGAAACAGGAGTCTCGAAACAGAGGGCGAGAAACACGAGTCTGGAAACAGAGGGGGAGAAACAGGAGTCTGGAAACAGTGGGGCAGAAACAGGAGACTGGAAACAGAGGGGGAGAAACAGGAGGTTGGAAACAGAGGGGGAGAAACAGGAGGCTGGAAACAGAGGGGCAGAAACAGGAGTCTGGAAACAGAGAGGCAGAAACAGGAGTCTGTAAACAGAGGGGCAGAAACAGGAGTCTGGAAACAGAGGGGGAGAAACAGGAGTCTGGAAACAGAGGGGCAGAAACAGGCGTCTGGAAACAGAGGGGGAGAAACAGGAGTCTGGAAACAGAGGGGCAGAAACAGGAGTCTGGAAACTGAGGGTGAGAAACAGGAGTCTGGAAACAGAGGGGGAGAAACAGGAGTCTGGATACAGAGGGGCAGAAACAGGAGTCTGGAAACAGAGGGGCAGAAACAGGAGTCTGGAAACAGAGGGGGAGAAACAGGAGTCTGTAAACAGTGGGGCAGAAACAGGAGTCTGGAAACAGAGGGGCAGAAACAGGAGTCTGGAAACAGAGGGGCAGAAACAGGACTCTGGAAACAGAGGGTGAGAAACGGGAGTCTGGAAACAGAGGGCGAGAAACAGGAGGATGGAAACAGAGGGGCAGAAACAGGAGGCTGGAAACAGAGGGTGAGGAACAGGAGTATGGAAACAGAGGGGGCGAAACAGGAGTCTGGAAACAGAGAGGGAGAAACAGGAGTCTGGAAATAGAGGGTGAGAAACAGGAGACTGGAAACAGAGGGGCAGAAAAAGGAGTCTGGAAACAGAGGGGCAGAAACAGGAGTCTGGAAACAGAGGGGGAGAAACAGGAGTCTGGAAACAGAGGGGCAGAAACAGGAGTGTGGAAACAGAGGAGCAGAAAAAGGAGTCTGGAAACAGAGGGGGAGAAACAGGAGTCTAGAAACAGAGGGTGAGAAACAGGAGTCTGGAAACAGAGCGGCAGAAACAGGAGTCTAGAAACAGAGGGTGAGAAAATGGAGTCTGGAAACAGAGCGGCAGAATCCGGAGTCAGGAAACAGAGGAGGAGAAACAGGAGGCTGGAAACAGAGGGGCAGAAACAGGAGGCTGGAAACAGAGGGGGAGAAACAGGAGTCTGGAAACAGAGGGGCAGAAACAGGAGGCTGGAAACAGAGGGCGAGAAACAGGAGGCTGGAAACACAGGGGCAGAAACAGGAGGAAGGAAACAGAGGGGGAGAAACAGGAGTCTGGAAACAGAGGGGGAGAAACAGGAGTCTGGAAACAGAGGGGGAGAAACAGGAGTCTGGAAACAGAGGGCGAGAAACAGGAGGCTGGAAACAGAGGGTGTGAAACAGGAGTCTGGAAACAGAGGGGCAGAAACATGATTCTGGAAACAGAGGGGGAGAAACAGGAGTCTGGAAACAGACGGGGAGAAACAGGAGGCTGGAAACAGAGGAGGAGAAACAGGAGGCTGGAAACAGAGGCGCACAAACAGGAGTCTGAAAACAGAGGAGGAGAAACAGGAGTCTGGAAACAGCGGGGCAGAAACAGGAGCCTGGAAACAGAGGGTGAGATACAGCAGTCTGGAAACAGAGGGGGAGAAACAGGAGACTGGAAACAGAGGGGGAGAAACCGGAGTCTGGAAACAGAGTGGGAGAAACAGGAGTCTGGAAACAGATGGGGAGAAACAGTAGGCTGGAAACAGAGGGGCAGAAACAGGAGTCTGGAAACAGAGGGGCAGAAACAGGAGTCTGGAAACAGAGGGGCAGAAACAGGAGTCTGGAAACAGAGGGTGAGAAACGGGAGTCTGGAAACAGAGGGCCAGAAACAGGAGGCTGGAAACAGAGGGGAAAAAACAGGAGGCTGGAAACAGAGGGTGAGAAACAGGAGTCTGGAAACAGAGGGGGAGAAACAGGAGTCTGGAAACAGAGGGGGAGAAACAGGAGTCTGGAAATAGAAGGTGAGAAACAGGAGACTTGAAACAGAGGGGCAGAAACAGGAGTCTGGAAACAGTGGGGCAGAAACAGGAGTGTGGAAACAGAGGGTGAGAAACTGGAGTCAGGAAACAGAGGGTGAGAAAGAGGAGGCTGGAAACAGAGGGGCAGAATCAGGAGGCTGGAAACAGAGGGGCAGAAACAGGAGTCTGGAAACAGAGGGTGAGAAACAGGAGTCTGGAAACAGAGGGGCAGAAACAGGAGTCTGGAAACAGAGGGGCAGAAACAGGAGTCTGGATACAGAGGGTGAGAAACAGGAGGCTGGATACAGAGGGTGAGAAACAGGAGTCTGGAAACAGAGGGGCAGAAACAGGAGTCTGGATACAGAGGTTGAGAAACAGGAGTCTGGAAACAGAGGGGCAGAAACAGGAGTCTGGAAACAGAGGGGGAGAAACAGGAGTCTAGAAACAGTGGGGGAGAAACAGGAGTCTAGAAACAGAGGGTGAGAAACAGGAGGCTGGAAACAGAGGGGCAGAAACCGGAGTCTGGAAACAGAGGGGCAGAAACAGGAGTCTGGAAACAGAGGCGAAGAAACAGGAGTCTGGAAACAGAGCGTGTGAAACAGGAGACTGGAAACAGTGGGGCAGAAACTGGAGTCTGGAAACAGAGGGGGAGAAACAGGAGTCTGGAAACAGTGGGGCAGAAACAGGAGTCTGGAAACAGAGAGGCAGAAACAGGAGACTGGAAAGAGAGGGGCAGAAACAGGAGTCTGGAAACAGAGGGGGAGAAACAGGAGTCTGGTAACAGAGGGTGAGAAACAGGCGTCTGGAAACAGCGGGGCGGAAACAGGAGTCTGGAAACAGAGGGGCAGAATCAGGAGACTGGAAACTGAGGGTGAGAAACAGGAGTCTGGAAACAGAGGGGGAGAAACAGGAGTCTGGAAACAGACGGTCAGAAACAGGAGTCTGGAAACAGAGGGGCAGAAACAGGAGTCTGGAAACAAAGGGGGAGAAACAGGAGTCTGGAAACAGAGGGGCAGAAACAGGAGTCTGGAAACAGAGGGGCAGAAACAGGAGTCTGGAAACAGAGGGGCAGAAACAGGAGTCTGGAAACAGAGTGGCAGAAACAGGAGTCTGGAAACAGAGGGCGAGAAACAGGAGGCTGGAAACAGAGGGGGAGAAACAGGAGTCTGGAAACAGAGGGGGAGAAACAGGAGTCTGGAAATAGAGGGTGAGAAACAGGAAACTGGAAACAGAGGGGCAGAAACAGGAGTCTGGAAACAGAGGGGCAGAAACAGGAGCCTGGAAACAGAGGGTGAGAAACTGGAGTCAGGAAACAGAGGGTGAGAAAGAAGAGGCTGGAAACAGAGGGGCAGAATCAGGAGGCTGGAAACAGAGGGGCAGAAACAGGAGTCTGAAAACAGAGGGGGAGAAACAGGAGTCTGGAAACAGAGGGGCAGAAACAGGAGTGTGGAAACAGAGGAGCAGAAAAAGGTGTCTGGAAACAGAGGTTGAGAAACAGGAGTCTGGAAACAGAGCGGCAGAAACCGGAGTCTGGAAACAGAGGGGGAGAAACAGGAGGCTGGAAACAAAGGGTGAGAAACAGGAGTCTGGAAACAGAGGGCGAGAAACAGGAGGCTGGAAACATAGGGGCAGAAACAGGAGGCTGGAAACAAAGGGTGAGATACAGGAGTCTGGAAACAGAGGGCGAGAAACAGGAGGCTGGAAACAAAGGGTGAGAAACAGGAGTCTGGAAACAGAGGGTCAGAAACAGGAGTCTGGAAACAGAGGAGGAGAAACAGGAGGCTGGAAACAGAGGGGCAGAAACAGGAGGCTGGAAACAGAGGGCGAGAAACAGGAGGCTGCAAACAGAGGGGCAGAAACAGGAGGAAGGAAACAGAGGGTGAGAAACAGGAGTCTGGAAACAGAGGGGCAGAAATAGGAGTCTGGAAACAGAGGGTGAGAAATAGGAGTCTAGAAACAGAGGGTGAGAAACAGGAGTCTGGAAACAGAGGGGGAGAAACAGGAGTCTGGAAACAGAGGGTGAGAAACAGGAGTCTGGAAACAGAGGGGGAGAAACAGGAGTCTGGAAACAGAGGGGCAGAAACAGGAGTCTGGAAACAGAGGGTGAGAAACAGGAGGCTGGAAACAGAGGGTGAGAAACAGGAGTCTGGAAACAGAGACGCAGAAACAGGAGTCTCGAAACAGAGGGTGAGAAACACGAGTCTGGAAACAGAGGGGGAGAAACAGGAGTCTGGAAACAGTGGGGCAGAAACAGGAGACTGGAAACAGAGGGGGAGAAACAGGAGGTTGGAAACAGAGGGGGAGAATCAGGAGGCTGGAAACAGAGGGGCAGAAACAGGAGTCTGGAAACAGAGAGGCAGAAACAGGAGTCTGTAAACAGAGGGGCAGAAACAGGAGTCTGGAAACAGAGGGGCAGAAACAGGCGTCTGGAAACAGAGGGGGAGAAACAGGAGTCTGGAAACAGAGGGGCAGAAACAGGAGTCTGGAAACTGAGGGTGAGAAACAGGAGTCTGGAAACAGAGGGGGAGAAACAGGAGTCTGGAAACAGAGGGGCAGAAACAGGAGTCTGGAAACAGAGGGGCAGAAACAGGAGACTGGAAACAGAGGGGGAGAAACAGGAGTCTGGAAACAGAGGGGCAGAAACAGGACTCTGGAAACAGAGGGTGAGAAACGGGAGTCTGGAAACAGAGGGCGAGAAACAGGAGGATGGAAACAGAGGGGCAGAAACAGGAGGCTGGAAACAGAGGGTGAGGAACAGGAGTATGGAAACAGAGGGGGCGAAACAGGAGTCTGGAAACAGAGGAGGAGAAACAGGAGTCTGGAAATAGAGGGTGAGAAACAGGAGACTGGAAACAGAGGGGCAGAAAAAGGAGTCTGGAAACAGAGGGGCAGAAACAGGAGCCTGGAAACAGAGGGTGAGAATCTGGAGTCAGGAAACAGAGGGTGAGAAAGAGGAGGCTGGAAACAGAGGGGCAGAATCATGAGGCTGGAAACAGAGGGGCAGAAACAGGAGTCTGGATACAGAGGGTGAGAAACAGGAGGCTGGGTACAGAGGGTGAGAAACAGGAGTCTGGAAACAGACGGGGAGAAACAGGAGTCTGGAAATAGAGGGTGAGAAACAGGAAACTGGAAACAGAGGGGCAGAAACAGGAGTCTGGAAACAGAGGGGCAGAAACAGGAGCCTGGAAACAGAGGGGGAGAAACTGGAGTCAGGAAACAGAGGGTGAGAAAGAAGAGGCTGGAAACAGAGGGGCAGAATCAGGAGGCTGGAAACAGAGGGGCAGAAACAGGAGTCTGAAAGCAGAGGGGGAGAAACAGGAGTCTGGAAACAGGCAGAAACAGGAGTCTGGAAACAGAGGGGCAGAAACAGGAGTCTGGAAACAGAGGGGGAGAAACAGGAGTCTGGAAACAGAGGGGCAGAAACAGGAGTGTGGAAACAGAGGAGCAGATAAAGGAGTCTGGAAACAGAGGGTGAGAAACAGGAGTCTGGAAACAGAGCGGCAGAAACAGGAGTCTGGAAACAGAGGGGGAGAAACAGGAGTCTGGAAACAGAGGGGCAGAAACAGGAGTCTGGAAACAGAGGGGGAGAAACAGGAGTCTGGAAACAGAGGGCGAGAAACAGGAGTCTGGAAACAGAGGGGCAGAAACAGGAGTCTGGAAACAGAGGGGCAGAAACAGGAGTCTGGAAACAGAGCGGCAGAAACCGGAGTCTGGAAACAGAGGGTGAGATACAGGAGTCTGGAAACAGAGGGCGAGAAACAGGAGGCTGGAAACAGAGGGGCAGAAACAGGAGGCTGGAAACAAAGGGTGAGAAACAGGAGTCTGGAAACAGAGGGTCAGAAACAGGAGTCTGGAAACAGAGGAGGAGAATCAGGAGGCTGGAAACAGAGGGGCAGAAACAGGAGGCTGGAAACAGAGGGCGAGAAACAGGAGTCTGGAAACAGAGGGGCAGAAATAGGAGTCTGGAAACAGAGGGTGAGAAACAGGAGTCTGGAAACAGAGGGGCAGAAACAGGAGTCTGGAAACAGAGGGGGAGAAACAGGAGTCTAGAAACAGAGGGTGAGAAACAGGAGTCTGGAAACAGAGGGGCAGAAACAGGAGTCTGGAAACAGAGGCGAAGAAACAGGAGTCTGGAAACAGTGGGGCAGAAACTGGAGTCTGGAAACAGAGGGGGAGAAACAGGAGTCTGGAAACAGTGGGGCAGAAACTGGAGTCTGGAAACAGAGGGGGAGAAACAGGAGTCTGGAAACAGTGGGGCAGAAACAGGAGTCTGGAAACAGAGAGGCAGAAACAGGAGACTGGAAAGAGAGGGGCAGAAACAGGAGTCTGGAAACAGAGGGGGAGAAACAGGAGTCTGGTAACAGAGGGTGAGAAACAGGCGTCTGGAAACAGCGGGGCAGAAACAGGAGTCTGGAAACAGAGGGGCAGAATCAGGAGTCTGGAAACTGAGGGTGAGAAACAGGAGTCTGGAAACAGAGGGGGAGAAACAGGAGTCTGGAAACAGACGGTCAGAAACAGGAGTCTGGAAACAGAGGGGCAGAAACAGGAGTCTGGAAACAAAGGGGGAGAAACAGGAGTCTGGAAACAGAGGGGCAGAAACAGGAGTCTGGAAACAGAGGGGCAGAAACAGGAGTCTGGAAACAGAGGGGCAGAAACAGGAGTCTGGAAACAGAGTGGCAGAAACAGGAGTCTGGAAACAGAGGGCGAGAAACAGGAGGCTGGAAACAGAGGGGGAGAAACAGGAGTCTGGAAACAGAGGGGGAGAAACAGGAGTCTGGAAATAGAGGGTGAGAAACAGGAAACTGGAAACAGAGGGGCAGAAACAGGAGTCTGGAAACAGAGGGGCAGAAACAGGAGCCTGGAAACAGAGGGTGAGAAACTGGAGTCAGGAAACAGAGGGTGAGAAAGAAGAGGCTGGAAACAGAGGGGCAGAATCAGGAGGCTGGAAACAGAGGGGCAGAAACAGGAGTCTGAAAACAGAGGGGGAGAAACAGGAGTCTGGAAACAGAGGGGCAGAAACAGGAGTGTGGAAACAGAGGAGCAGAAAAAGGAGTCTGGAAACAGAGGTTGAGAAACAGGAGTCTGGAAACAGAGCGGCAGAAACCGGAGTCTGGAAACAGAGGGGGAGAAACAGGAGGCTGGAAACAAAGGGTGAGAAACAGGAGTCTGGAAACAGAGGGCGAGAAACAGGAGGCTGGAAACATAGGGGCAGAAACAGGAGGCTGGAAACAAAGGGTGAGATACAGGAGTCTGGAAACAGAGGGCGAGAAACAGGAGGCTGGAAACAAAGGGTGAGAAACAGGAGTCTGGAAACAGAGGGTCAGAAACAGGAGTCTGGAAACAGAGGAGGAGAAACAGGAGGCTGGAAACAGAGGGGCAGAAACAGGAGGCTGGAAACAGAGGGCGAGAAACAGGAGGCTGCAAACAGAGGGGCAGAAACAGGAGGAAGGAAACAGAGGGTGAGAAACAGGAGTCTGGAAACAGAGGGGCAGAAATAGGAGTCTGGAAACAGAGGGTGAGAAATAGGAGTCTAGAAACAGAGGGTGAGAAACAGGAGTCTGGAAACAGAGGGGGAGAAACAGGAGTCTGGAAACAGAGGGTGAGAAACAGGAGTCTGGAAACAAAGGGGGAGAAACAGGAGTCTGGAAACAGAGGGGCAGAAACAGGAGTCTGGAAACAGAGGGTGAGAAACAGGAGGCTGGAAACAGAGGGTGAGAAACAGGAGTCTGGAAACAGAGACGCAGAAACAGGAGTCTCGAAACAGAGGGTGAGAAACACGAGTCTGGAAACAGAGGGGGAGAAACAGGAGTCTGGAAACAGTGGGGCAGAAACAGGAGACTGGAAACAGAGGGGGAGAAACAGGAGGTTGGAAACAGAGGGGGAGAATCAGGAGGCTGGAAACAGAGGGGCAGAAACAGGAGTCTGGAAACAGAGAGGCAGAAACAGGAGTCTGTAAACAGAGGGGCAGAAACAGGAGTCTGGAAACAGAGGGGCAGAAACAGGCGTCTGGAAACAGAGGGGGAGAAACAGGAGTCTGGAAACAGAGGGGCAGAAACAGGAGTCTGGAAACTGAGGGTGAGAAACAGGAGTCTGGAAACAGAGGGGGAGAAACAGGAGTCTGGAAACAGAGGGGCAGAAACAGGAGTCTGGAAACAGAGGGGCAGAAACAGGAGACTGGAAACAGAGGGGGAGAAACAGGAGTCTGGAAACAGAGGGGCAGAAACAGGACTCTGGAAACAGAGGGTGAGAAACGGGAGTCTGGAAACAGAGGGCGAGAAACAGGAGGATGGAAACAGAGGGGCAGAAACAGGAGGCTGGAAACAGAGGGTGAGGAACAGGAGTATGGAAACAGAGGGGGCGAAACAGGAGTCTGGAAACAGAGGGGGAGAAACAGGAGTCTGGAAATAGAGGGTGAGAAACAGGAGACTGGAAACAGAGGGGCAGAAAAAGGAGTCTGGAAACAGAGGGGCAGAAACAGGAGCCTGGAAACAGAGGGTGAGAATCTGGAGTCAGGAAACAGAGGGTGAGAAAGAGGAGGCTGGAAACAGAGGGGCAGAATCATGAGGCTGGAAACAGAGGGGCAGAAACAGGAGTCTGGATACAGAGGGTGAGAAACAGGAGGCTGGGTACAGAGGGTGAGAAACAGGAGTCTGGAAACAGACGGGGAGAAACAGGAGTCTGGAAATAGAGGGTGAGAAACAGGAAACTGGAAACAGAGGGGCAGAAACAGGAGTCTGGAAACAGAGGGGCAGAAACAGGAGCCTGGAAACAGAGGGGGAGAAACTGGAGTCAGGAAACAGAGGGTGAGAAAGAAGAGGCTGGAAACAGAGGGGCAGAATCAGGAGGCTGGAAACAGAGGGGCAGAAACAGGAGTCTGAAAGCAGAGGGGGAGAAACAGGAGTCTGGAAACAGGCAG
This sequence comes from Carcharhinus amblyrhynchos, assembly GCF_965287045.1. Taxonomy (NCBI): domain Eukaryota; kingdom Metazoa; phylum Chordata; class Chondrichthyes; order Carcharhiniformes; family Carcharhinidae; genus Carcharhinus; species Carcharhinus amblyrhynchos. Next base: position 29,201 of record NW_027650325.1, on the reverse strand, counting down.
AAACAGGAGTCTGGAAACAGAGGGGCAGAAACAGGAGTCTGGAAACAGAGGGGGAGAAACAGGAGTCTGGAAACAGAGGGGCAGAAACAGGAGTGTGGAAACAGAGGAGCAGATAAAGGAGTCTGGAAACAGAGGGTGAGAAACAGGAGTCTGGAAACAGAGCGGCAGAAACAGGAGTCTGGAAACAGAGGGGGAGAAACAGGAGTCTGGAAACAGAGGGGCAGAAACAGGAGTCTGGAAACAGAGGGGGAGAAACAGGAGTCTGGAAACAGAGGGCGAGAAACAGGAGTCTGGAAACAGAGGGGCAGAAACAGGAGTCTGGAAACAGAGGGGCAGAAACAGGAGTCTGGAAACAGAGCGGCAGAAACCGGAGTCTGGAAACAGAGGGTGAGATACAGGAGTCTGGAAACAGAGGGCGAGAAACAGGAGGCTGGAAACAGAGGGGCAGAAACAGGAGGCTGGAAACAAAGGGTGAGAAACAGGAGTCTGGAAACAGAGGGTCAGAAACAGGAGTCTGGAAACAGAGGAGGAGAATCAGGAGGCTGGAAACAGAGGGGCAGAAACAGGAGGCTGGAAACAGAGGGCGAGAAACAGGAGTCTGGAAACAGAGGGGCAGAAATAGGAGTCTGGAAACAGAGGGTGAGAAACAGGAGTCTGGAAACAGAGGGGCAGAAACAGGAGTCTGGAAACAGAGGGGGAGAAACAGGAGTCTAGAAACAGAGGGTGAGAAACAGGAGTCTGGAAACAGAGGGGCAGAAACAGGAGTCTGGAAACAGAGGCGAAGAAACAGGAGTCTGGAAACAGTGGGGCAGAAACTGGAGTCTGGAAACAGAGGGGGAGAAACAGGAGTCTGGAAACAGTGGGGCAGAAACTGGAGTCTGGAAACAGAGGGGGAGAAACAGGAGTCTGGAAACAGTGGGGCAGAAACAGGAGTCTGGAAACAGAGAGGCAGAAACAGGAGACTGGAAAGAGAGGGGCAGAAACAGGAGTCTGGAAACAGAGGGGGAGAAACAGGAGTCTGGTAACAGAGGGTGAGAAACAGGCGTCTGGAAACAGCGGGGCAGAAACAGGAGTCTGGAAACAGAGGGGCAGAATCAGGAGTCTGGAAACTGAGGGTGAGAAACAGGAGTCTGGAAACAGAGGGGGAGAAACAGGAGTCTGGAAACAGACGGTCAGAAACAGGAGTCTGGAAACAGAGGGGCAGAAACAGGAGTCTGGAAACAAAGGGGGAGAAACAGGAGTCTGGAAACAGAGGGGCAGAAACAGGAGTCTGGAAACAGAGGGGCAGAAACAGGAGTCTGGAAACAGAGGGGCAGAAACAGGAGTCTGGAAACAGAGTGGCAGAAACAGGAGTCTGGAAACAGAGGGCGAGAAACAGGAGGCTGGAAACAGAGGGGGAGAAACAGGAGTCTGGAAACAGAGGGGGAGAAACAGGAGTCTGGAAATAGAGGGTGAGAAACAGGAAACTGGAAACAGAGGGGCAGAAACAGGAGTCTGGAAACAGATGGGCAGAAACAGGAGCCTGGAAACAGAGGGTGAGAAACTGGAGTCAGGAAACAGAGGGTGAGAAAGAAGAGGCTGGAAACAGAGGGGCAGAATCAGGAGGCTGGAAACAGAGGGGCAGAAACAGGAGTCTGAAAACAGAGGGGGAGAAACAGGAGTCTGGAAACAGAGGGGCAGAAACAGGAGTGTGGAAACAGAGGAGCAGAAAAAGGAGTCTGGAAACAGAGGTTGAGAAACAGGAGTCTGGAAACAGAGCGGCAGAAACCGGAGTCTGGAAACAGAGGGGGAGAAACAGGAGGCTGGAAACAAAGGGTGAGAAACAGGAGTCTGGAAACAGAGGGCGAGAAACAGGAGGCTGGAAACATAGGGGCAGAAACAGGAGGCTGGAAACAAAGGGTGAGATACAGGAGTCTGGAAACAGAGGGCGAGAAACAGGAGGCTGGAAACAAAGGGTGAGAAACAGGAGTCTGGAAACAGAGGGTCAGAAACAGGAGTCTGGAAACAGAGGAGGAGAAACAGGAGGCTGGAAACAGAGGGGCAGAAACAGGAGGCTGGAAACAGAGGGCGAGAAACAGGAGGCTGCAAACAGAGGGGCAGAAACAGGAGGAAGGAAACAGAGGGTGAGAAACAGGAGTCTGGAAACAGAGGGGCAGAAATAGGAGTCTGGAAACAGAGGGTGAGAAATAGGAGTCTAGAAACAGAGGGTGAGAAACAGGAGTCTGGAAACAGAGGGGGAGAAACAGGAGTCTGGAAACAGAGGGTGAGAAACAGGAGTCTGGAAACAGAGGGGGAGAAACAGGAGTCTGGAAACAGAGGGGCAGAAACAGGAGTCTGGAAACAGAGGGTGAGAAACAGGAGGCTGGAAACAGAGGGTGAGAAACAGGAGTCTGGAAACAGAGACGCAGAAACAGGAGTCTCGAAACAGAGGGTGAGAAACACGAGTCTGGAAACAGAGGGGGAGAAACAGGAGTCTGGAAACAGTGGGGCAGAAACAGGAGACTGGAAACAGAGGGGGAGAAACAGGAGGTTGGAAACAGAGAGGCAGTAACAGGAGTCTGTAAACAGAGGGGCAGAAACAGGAGTCTGGAAACAGAGGGGCAGAAACAGGAGTCTGGAAACTGAGGGTGAGAAACAGGAGTCTGGAAACAGAGGGGGAGAAACAGGAGTCTGGAAACAGAGGGGCAGAAACAGGAGTCTGGAAACAGAGGGGCAGAAACAGGAGACTGGAAACAGAGGGGGAGAAACAGGAGTCTGGAAACAGAGGGGCAGAAACAGGACTCTGGAAACAGAGGGTGAGAAACGGGAGTCTGGAAACAGAGGGCGAGAAACAGGAGGATGGAAACAGAGGGGCAGAAACAGGAGGCTGGAAACAGAGGGTGAGGAACAGGAGTATGGAAACAGAGGGGGCGAAACAGGAGTCTGGAAACAGAGGGGGAGAAACAGGAGTCTGGAAATAGAGGGTGAGAAACAGGAGACTGGAAACAGAGGGGCAGAAAAAGGAGTCTGGAAACAGAGGGGCAGAAACAGGAGCCTGGAAACAGAGGGTGAGAATCTGGAGTCAGGAAACAGAGGGTGAGAAAGAGGAGGCTGGAAACAGAGGGGCAGAATCATGAGGCTGGAAACAGAGGGGCAGAAACAGGAGTCTGGATACAGAGGGTGAGAAACAGGAGGCTGGGTGCAGAGGGGGAGAAACAGGAGTCTGGAAACAGACGGGGAGAAACAGGAGTCTGGAAATAGAGGGTGAGAAACAGGAAACTGGAAACAGAGGGGCAGAAACAGGAGTCTGGAAACAGAGGGGCAGAAACAGGAGCCTGGAAACAGAGGGGGAGAAACTGGAGTCAGGAAACAGATGGTGAGAAAGAAGAGGCTGGAAACAGAGGGGCAGAATCAGGAGGCTGGAAACAGAGGGGCAGAAACAGGAGTCTGAAAGCAGAGGGGGAGAAACAGGAGTCTGGAAACAGGCAGAAACAGGAGTCTGGAAACAGAGGGGCAGAAACAGGAGTCTGGAAACAGAGGGGGAGAAACAGGAGTCTGGAAACAGAGGGGCAGAAACAGGAGTGTGGAAACAGAGGAGCAGATAAAGGAGTCTGGAAACAGAGGGTGAGAAACAGGAGTCTGGAAACAGAGCGGCAGAAACAGGAGTCTGGAAACAGAGGGGGAGAAACAGGAGTCTGGAAACAGAGGGGCAGAAACAGGAGTCTGGAAACAGAGGGGGAGAAACAGGAGTCTGGAAACAGAGGGCGAGAAACAGGAGTCTGGAAACAGAGGGGCAGAAACAGGAGTCTGGAAACAGAGGGGCAGAAACAGGAGTCTGGAAACAGAGCGGCAGAAACCGGAGTCTGGAAACAGAGGGTGAGATACAGGAGTCTGGAAACAGAGGGCGAGAAACAGGAGGCTGGAAACAGAGGGGCAGAAACAGGAGGCTGGAAACAAAGGGTGAGAAACAGGAGTCTGGAAACAGAGGGTCAGAAACAGGAGTCTGGAAACAGAGGAGGAGAATCAGGAGGCTGGAAACAGAGGGGCAGAAACAGGAGGCTGGAAACAGAGGGCGAGAAACAGGAGTCTGGAAACAGAGGGGCAGAAATAGGAGTCTGGAAACAGAGGGTGAGAAACAGGAGTCTGGAAACAGAGGGGCAGAAACAGGAGTCTGGAAACAGAGGGGGAGAAACAGGAGTCTAGAAACAGAGGGTGAGAAACAGGAGTCTGGAAACAGAGGGGCAGAAACAGGAGTCTGGAAACAGAGGCGAAGAAACAGGAGTCTGGAAACAGTGGGGCAGAAACTGGAGTCTGGAAACAGAGGGGGAGAAACAGGAGTCTGGAAACAGTGGGGCAGAAACTGGAGTCTGGAAACAGAGGGGGAGAAACAGGAGTCTGGAAACAGTGGGGCAGAAACAGGAGTCTGGAAACAGAGAGGCAGAAACAGGAGACTGGAAAGAGAGGGGCAGAAACAGGAGTCTGGAAACAGAGGGGGAGAAACAGGAGTCTGGTAACAGAGGGTGAGAAACAGGCGTCTGGAAACAGCGGGGCAGAAACAGGAGTCTGGAAACAGAGGGGCAGAATCAGGAGTCTGGAAACTGAGGGTGAGAAACAGGAGTCTGGAAACAGAGGGGGAGAAACAGGAGTCTGGAAACAGACGGTCAGAAACAGGAGTCTGGAAACAGAGGGGCAGAAACAGGAGTCTGGAAACAAAGGGGGAGAAACAGGAGTCTGGAAACAGAGGGGCAGAAACAGGAGTCTGGAAACAGAGGGGCAGAAACAGGAGTCTGGAAACAGAGGGGCAGAAACAGGAGTCTGGAAACAGAGCGGCAGAAACAGGAGTCTGGAAACAGTGGGCGAGAAACAGGAGGCTGGAAACAGAGGGGGAGAAACAGGAGTCTGGAAACAGAGGGGGAGAAACAGGAGTCTGGAAATAGAGGGTGAGAAACAGGAAACTGGAAACAGAGGGGCAGAAACAGGAGTCTGGAAACAGAGGGGCAGAAACAGGAGCCTGGAAACAGAGGGTGAGAAACTGGAGTCATGAAACAGAGGGTGAGAAAGAAGAGGCTGGAAACAGAGGGGCAGAATCAGGAGGCTGGAAACAGAGGGGCAGAAACAGGAGTCTGAAAACAGAGGGGGAGAAACAGGAGTCTGGAAACAGAGGGGCAGAAACAGGAGTGTGGAAACAGAGGAGCAGAAAAAGGAGTCTGGAAACAGAGGTTGAGAAACAGGAGTCTGGAAACAGAGCGGCAGAAACCGGAGTCTGGAAACAGAGGGGGAGAAACAGGAGGCTGGAAACAAAGGGTGAGAAACAGGAGTCTGGAAACAGAGGGCGAGAAACAGGAGGCTGGAAACATAGGGGCAGAAACAGGAGGCTGGAAACAAAGGGTGAGATACAGGAGTCTGGAAACAGAGGGCGAGAAACAGGAGGCTGGAAACAAAGGGTGAGAAACAGGAGTCTGGAAACAGAGGGTCAGAAACAGGAGTCTGGAAACAGAGGAGGAGAAACAGGAGGCTGGAAACAGAGGGGCAGAAACAGGAGGCTGGAAACAGAGGGCGAGAAACAGGAGGCTGCAAACAGAGGGGCAGAAACAGGAGGAAGGAAACAGAGGGTGAGAAACAGGAGTCTGGAAACAGAGGGGCAGAAATAGGAGTCTGGAAACAGAGGGTGAGAAATAGGAGTCTAGAAACAGAGGGTGAGAAACAGGAGTCTGGAAACAGAGGGGGAGAAACAGGAGTTTGGAAACAGAGGGGCAGAAACAGGAGTCTGGAAACAGATGCGAAAAAACAGGAGTCTGGAAACAGAGGGGCAGAAACAGGAGTCTGGAAACAGAGGGTGAGAAACAGGAGGCTGGAAACAGAGGGTGAGAAACAGGAGTCTGGAAACAGAGACGCAGAAACAGGAGTCTCGAAACAGAGGGTGAGAAACACGAGTCTGGAAACAGAGGGGGAGAAACAGGAGTCTGGAAACAGTGGGGCAGAAACAGGAGACTGGAAACAGAGGGGGAGAAACAGGAGGTTGGAAACAGAGGGGGAGAATCAGGAGGCTGGAAACAGAGGGGCAGAAACAGGAGTCTGGAAACAGAGAGGCAGAAACAGGAGTCTGTAAACAGAGGGGCAGAAACAGGAGTCTGGAAACAGAGGGGCAGAAACAGGCGTCTGGAAACAGAGGGGGAGAAACAGGAGTCTGGAAACAGAGGGGCAGAAACAGGAGTCTGGAAACTGAGGGTGAGAAACAGGAGTCTGGAAACAGAGGGGGAGAAACAGGAGTCTGGAAACAGAGGGGCAGAAACAGGAGTCTGGAAACAGAGGGGCAGAAACAGGAGACTGGAAACAGAGGGGGAGAAACAGGAGTCTGGAAACAGAGGGGCAGAAACAGGACTCTGGAAACAGAGGGTGAGAAACGGGAGTCTGGAAACAGAGGGCGAGAAACAGGAGGATGGAAACAGAGGGGCAGAAACAGGAGGCTGGAAACAGAGGGTGAGGAACAGGAGTATGGAAACAGAGGGGGCGAAACAGGAGTCTGGAAACAGAGGGGGAGAAACAGGAGTCTGGAAATAGAGGGTGAGAAACAGGAGACTGGAAACAGAGGGGCAGAAAAAGGAGTCTGGAAACAGAGGGGCAGAAACAGGAGCCTGGAAACAGAGGGTGAGAAACTGGAGTCAGGAAACAGAGGGTGAGAAAGAGGAGGCTGGAAACAGAGGGGCAGAATCATGAGGCTGGAAACAGAGGGGCAGAAACAGGAGTCTGGATACAGAGGGTGAGAAACAGGAGGCTGGGTACAGAGGGTGAGAAAGAGGAGTCTGGAAACAGACGGGGAGAAACAGGAGTCTGGAAATAGAGGGTGAGAAACAGGAAACTGGAAACAGAGGGGCAGAAACAGGAGTCTGGAAACAGAGGGGCAGAAACAGGAGCCTGGAAACAGAGGGGGAGAAACTGGAGTCAGGAAACAGAGGGTGAGAAAGAAGAGGCTGGAAACAGAGGGGCAGAATCAGGAGGCTGGAAACAGAGGGGCAGAAACAGGAGTCTGAAAGCAGAGGGGGAGAAACAGGAGTCTGGAAACAGATAGGCAGAAACAGGAGTCTGGAAACAGAGGGGCAGAAACAGGAGTCTGGAAACAGAGGGGGAGAAACAGGAGTCTGGAAACAGAGGGGCAGAAACAGGAGTGTGGAAACAGAGGAGCAGATAAAGGAGTCTGGAAACAGAGGGTGAGAAACAGGAGTCTGGAAACAGAGCGGCAGAAACAGGAGTCTGGAAACAGAGGGGGAGAAACAGGAGTCTGGAAACAGAGGGGCAGAAACAGGAGTCTGGAAACAGAGGGGGAGAAACAGGAGTCTGGAAACAGAGGGCGAGAAACAGGAGTCTGGAAACAGAGGGGCAGAAACAGGAGTCTGGATACAGAGGGGCAGAAACAGGAGTCTGGAAACAGAGCGGCAGAAACCGGAGTCTGGAAACAGAGGGTGAGATACAGGAGTCTGGAAACAGAGGGCGAGAAACAGGAGGCTGGAAACAGAGGGGCAGAAACAGGAGGCTGGAAACAAAGGGTGAGAAACAGGAGTCTGGAAACAGAGGGTCAGAAACAGGAGTCTGGAAACAGAGGAGGAGAATCAGGAGGCTGGAAACAGAGGGGCAGAAACAGGAGGCTGGAAACAGAGGGCGAGAAACAGGAGTCTGGAAACAGAGGGACAGAAATAGGAGTCTGGAAACAGAGGGTGAGAAACAGGAGTCTGGAAACAGAGGGGCAGAAACAGGAGTCTGGAAACAGAGGGGGAGAAACAGGAGTCTAGAAACAGAGGGTGAGAAACAGGAGTCTGGAAACAGAGGGGCAGAAACAGGAGCCTGGAAACAGAGGGTGAGAAACAGGAGTCTGGAAACAGAGGGACAGAAACAGGAGTCTGGAAACAGAGGGGGAGAAACAGGAGTCTAGAAACAGAGGGTGAGAAACAGGAGTCTGGAAACAGAGGGGCAGAAACAGGAGCCTGGAAACAGAGGGGGAGAAACAGGAGTCTAGAAACAGAGGGGCAGAAACAAGAGTCTGGAAACAGAGGGTGAGAAACAGGAGGCTGGAAACAGAGGGTGAGAAACAGGAGTCTGGAAACAGAGACGCAGAAACAGGAGTCTCGAAACAGAGGGCGAGAAACACGAGTCTGGAAACAGAGGGGGAGAAACAGGAGTCTGGAAACAGTGGGGCAGAAACAGGAGACTGGAAACAGAGGGGGAGAAACAGTAGGTTGGAAACAGAGGGGGAGAAACAGGAGTCTGGAAACAGAGGGGCAGAAACAGGAGTCTGGAAACAGAGGGGCAGAAACAGGAGTCTGGAAACTGAGGGTGAGAAACAGGAGTCTGGAAACTGAGGGGGAGAAACAGGAGTCTGGAAACAGAGGGGCAGAAACAGGAGTCTGGAAACAGAGGGGCAGAAACAGGAGTCTGGAAACAGAGGGGGAGAAACAGGAGTCTGGAAACAGTGGGGCAGAAACAGGAGTCTGGAAACAGAGGGGCAGAAACAGGAGTCTGGAAACAGAGGGGCAGAAACAGGACTCTGGAAACAGAGGGTGAGAAACGGGAGTCTGGAAACAGAGGGCGAGAAACAGGAGGATGGAAACAGAGGGGCAGAAACAGGAGGCTGGAAACAGAGGGTGAGGAACAGGAGTATGGAAACAGAGGGTGCGAAACAGGAGTCTGGAAACAGAGGGGGAGAAACAGGAGTCTGGAAATAGAGGGTGAGAAACAGGAGACTGGAAACAGAGGGGCAGAAAAAGGAGTCTGGAAACAGAGGGGCAGAAACAGGAGCCTGGAAACAGAGGGTGAGAAACTGGAGTCAGGAAACAGAGGGTGAGAAAGAGGAGGCTGGAAACAGAGGGGCAGAATCATGAGGCTGGAAACAGAGGGGCAGAAACAGGAGTCTGGATACAGAGGGTGAGAAACAGGAGGCTGGGTACAGAGGGTGAGAAACAGGAGTCTGGATACAGAGGGGCAGAAACAGGAGTCTGGATACAGAGGGTGAGAAACAGAAGTCTGGAAACAGAGGGGCAGAAACAGGAGTATGGAAACAGAGGGGGAGAAACAGGAGTCTAGAAACAGAGGGGCAGAAACAGGAGTCTGGAAACAGAGGCGAAAAAAGAGGAGTCTGGAAACAGAGGGGCAGAAACAGGAGTCTGGAAACAGAGGGTGAGAAACAGGAGGCTGGAAACAGAGGGTGAGAAACAGGAGTCTGGAAACAGAGACGCAGAAACAGGAGTCTCGAAACAGAGGGCGAGAAACACGAGTCTGGAAACAAAGGGGGAGAAACAGGAGTCTGGAAACAGAGGGGCAGAAACAGGAGTCTGGAAACAGAGCGGCAGAAACCGGAGTCTGGAAACAGAGGGTGAGATACAGGAGTCTGGAAACAGAGGGCGAGAAACAGGAGGCTGGAAACAGAGGGGCAGAAACAGGAGGCTGGAAACAAAGGGTGAGAAACACGAGTCTGGAAACAGAGGGGCAGAAATAGGAGTCTGGAAACAGAGGGTGAGAAACAGGAGTCTGGAAACAGAGGGGCAGAAACAGGAGTCTGGAAACAGAGGGGGAGAAACAGGAGTCTAGAAACAGAGGGTGAGAAACAGGAGTCTGGAAACAGAGGGGCAGAAACAGGAGCCTGGAAACAGAGGGTGAGAAACAGGAGTCTGGAAACAGAGGGACAGAAATAGGAGTCTGGAAACAGAGGGGGAGAAACAGGAGTCTAGAAACAGAGGGGCAGAAACAGGAGTCTGGAAACAGAGGGTGAGAAACAGGAGGCTGGAAACAGAGGGTGAGAAACAGGAGTCTGGAAACAGAGACGCAGAAACAGGAGTCTCGAAACAGAGGGCGAGAAACACGTGTCTGGAAACAGAGGGGGAGAAACAGGAGTCTGGAAACAGTGGGGCAGAAACAGGAGACTGGAAACAGAGGGGGAGAAACAGTAGGTTGGAAACAGAGGGGGAGAAACAGGAGTCTGGAAACAGAGGGGCAGAAACAGGCGTCTGGAAACAGAGGGGGAGAAACAGGAGTCTGGAAACAGAGGGGCAGAAAATGGAGTCTGGAAACTGAGGGTGAGAAACAGGAGTCTGGAAACTGAGGGGGAGAAACAGGAGTCTGGAAACAGAGGGGCAGAAACAGGAGTCTGGAAACAGAGGGGCAGAAACAGGAGTCTGGAAACAGAGGGGGAGAAACAGGAGTCTGGAAACAGTGGGGCAGAAACAGGAGTCTGGAAACAGAGGGGCAGAAACAGGAGTCTGGAAACAGAGGGGCAGAAACAGGACTCTGGAAACAGAGGGTGAGAAACGGGAGTCTGGAAACAGAGGGCGAGAAACAGGAGGATGAAAACAGAGGGGCAGAAACAGGAGGCTGGAAACAGAGGGTGAGGAACAGGAGTATGGAAACAGAGGGGGCGAAACAGGAGTCTGGAAACAGAGGGGGAGAAACAGGAGTCTGGAAATAGAGGGTGAGAAACAGGAGACTGGAAACAGAGGGGCAGAAAAAGGAGTCTGGAAACAGAGGGGCAGAAACAGGAGCCTGGAAACAGAGGGTGAGAAACTGGAGTCAGGAAACAGAGGGTGAGAAAGAGGAGGCTGGAAACAGAGGGGCAGAATCATGAGGCTGGAAACAGAGGGGCAGAAACAGGAGTCTGGATACAGAGGGTGAGAAACAGGAGGCTGGGTACAGAGGGTGAGAAACAGGAGTCTGTATACAGAGGGGCAGAAACAGGAGTCTGGATACAGAGGGTGAGAAACAGAAGTCTGGAAACAGAGGGGCAGAAACAGGAGTATGGAAACAGAGGGGGAGAAACAGGAGTCTAGAAACAGAGGGTGAGAAACAGGAGTCTGGAAACAGAGCGGAAGAAACAGGAGCCTGGAAACAGAGGGGCAGAAACCGGAGTCTGGAAACAGAGGGGCAGAAACAGGAGTCTGGAAACACAGGCGAAGAAACAGGAGGCTGGAAACAAAGGGTGAGAAACAGGAGTCTGGAAACAGAGGGTCAGAAACAGGAGTCTGGAAACAGAGGAGGAGAATCAGGAGGCTGGAAACAGAGGGGCAGAAACAGGAGGCTGGAAACAGAGGGCGAGAAACAGGAGTCTGGAAACAGAGGGACAGAAATAGGAGTCTGGAAACAGAGGGTGAGAAACAGGAGTCTGGAAACAGAGGGGCAGAAACAGGAGTCTGGAAACAGAGGGGGAGAAACAGGAGTCTAGAAACAGAGGGTGAGAAACAGGAGTCTGGAAACAGAGGGGCAGAAACAGGAGTCTGGAAACAGAGGCGAAGAAACAGGAGTCTGGAAACAGTGGGGCAGAAACTGGAGTCTGGAAACAGAGGGGGAGAAACAGGAGTCTGGAAACAGTGGGGCAGAAACTGGAGTCTGGAAACAGAGGGGGAGAAACAGGAGTCTGGAAACAGTGGGGCAGAAACAGGAGTCTGGAAACAGAGAGGCAGAAACAGGAGACTGGAAAGAGAGGGGCAGAAACAGGAGTCTGGAAACAGAGGGGGAGAAACAGGAGTCTGGTAACAGAGGGTGAGAAACAGGCGTCTGGAAACAGCGGGGCAGAAACAGGAGTCTGGAAACAGAGGGGCAGAATCAGGAGTCTGGAAACTGAGGGTGAGAAACAGGAGTCTGGAAACAGAGGGGGAGAAACAGGAGTCTGGAAACAGACGGTCAGAAACAGGAGTCTGGAAACAGAGGGGCAGAAACAGGAGTCTGGAAACAAAGGGGGAGAAACAGGAGTCTGGAAACAGAGGGGCAGAAACAGGAGTCTGGAAACAGAGGGGCAGAAACAGGAGTCTGGAAACAGAGGGGCAGAAACAGGAGTCTGGAAACAGAGGGGCAGAAACAGGAGTCTGGAAACAGTGGGCGAGAAACAGGAGGCTGGAAACAGAGGGGGAGAAACAGGAGTCTGGAAACAGAGGGGGAGAAACAGGAGTCTGGAAATAGAGGGTGAGAAACAGGAAACTGGAAACAGAGGGGCAGAAACAGGAGTCTGGAAACAGAGGGGCAGAAACAGGAGCCTGGAAACAGAGGGTGAGAAACTGGAGTCATGAAACAGAGGGTGAGAAAGAAGAGGCTGGAAACAGAGGGGCAGAATCAGGAGGCTGGAAACAGAGGGGCAGAAACAGGAGTCTGAAAACAGAAGGGGAGAAACAGGAGTCTGGAAACAGAGGGGCAGAAACAGGAGTGTGGAAACAGAGGAGCAGAAAAAGGAGTCTGGAAACAGAGGTTGAGAAACAGGAGTCTGGAAACAGAGCGGCAGAAACCGGAGTCTGGAAACAGAGGGGGAGAAACAGGAGGCTGGAAACAAAGGGTGAGAAACAGGAGTCTGGAAACAGAGGGCGAGAAACAGGAGGCTGGAAACATAGGGGCAGAAACAGGAGGCTGGAAACAAAGGGTGAGATACAGGAGTCTGGAAACAGAGGGCGAGAAACAGGAGGCTGGAAACAAAGGGTGAGAAACAGGAGTCTGGAAACAGAGGGTCAGAAACAGGAGTCTGGAAACAGAGGAGGAGAAACAGGAGGCTGGAAACAGAGGGGCAGAAACAGGAGGCTGGAAACAGAGGGCGAGAAACAGGAGGCTGCAAACAGAGGGGCAGAAACAGGAGGAAGGAAACAGAGGGTGAGAAACAGGAGTCTGGAAACAGAGGGGCAGAAATAGGAGTCTGGAAACAGAGGGTGAGAAATAGGAGTCTAGAAACAGAGGGTGAGAAACAGGAGTCTGGAAACAGAGGGGGAGAAACAGGAGTTTGGAAACAGAGGGGCAGAAACAGGAGTCTGGAAACAGATGCGAAAAAACAGGAGTCTGGAAACAGAGGGGCAGAAACAGGAGTCTGGAAACAGAGGGTGAGAAACAGGAGGCTGGAAACAGAGGGTGAGAAACAGGAGTCTGGAAACAGAGACGCAGAAACAGGAGTCTCGAAACAGAGGGTGAGAAACACGAGTCTGGAAACAGAGGGGGAGAAACAGGAGTCTGGAAACAGTGGGGCAGAAACAGGAGACTGGAAACAGAGGGGGAGAAACAGGAGGTTGGAAACAGAGGGGGAGAATCAGGAGGCTGGAAACAGAGGGGCAGAAACAGGAGTCTGGAAACAGAGAGGCAGAAACAGGAGTCTGTAAACAGAGGGGCAGAAACAGGAGTCTGGAAACAGAGGGGCAGAAACAGGCGTCTGGAAACAGAGGGGGAGAAACAGGAGTCTGGAAACAGAGGGGCAGAAACAGGAGTCTGGAAACTGAGGGTGAGAAACAGGAGTCTGGAAACAGAGGGGGAGAAACAGGAGTCTGGAAACAGAGGGGCAGAAACAGGAGTCTGGAAACAGAGGGGCAGAAACAGGAGACTGGAAACAGAGGGGGAGAAACAGGAGTCTGGAAACAGAGGGGCAGAAACAGGACTCTGGAAACAGAGGGTGAGAAACGGGAGTCTGGAAACAGAGGGCGAGAAACAGGAGGATGGAAACAGAGGGGCAGAAACAGGAGGCTGGAAACAGAGGGTGAGGAACAGGAGTATGGAAACAGAGGGGGCGAAACAGGAGTCTGGAAACAGAGGGGGAGAAACAGGAGTCTGGAAATAGAGGGTGAGAAACAGGAGACTGGAAACAGAGGGGCAGAAAAAGGAGTCTGGAAACAGAGGGGCAGAAACAGGAGCCTGGAAACAGAGGGTGAGAAACTGGAGTCAGGAAACAGAGGGTGAGAAAGAGGAGGCTGGAAACAGAGGGGCAGAATCATGAGGCTGGAAACAGAGGGGCAGAAACAGGAGTCTGGATACAGAGGGTGAGAAACAGGAGGCTGGGTACAGAGGGTGAGAAAGAGGAGTCTGGAAACAGACGGGGAGAAACAGGAGTCTGGAAATAGAGGGTGAGAAACAGGAAACTGGAAACAGAGGGGCAGAAACAGGAGTCTGGAAACAGAGGGGCAGAAACAGGAGCCTGGAAACAGAGGGGGAGAAACTGGAGTCAGGAAACAGAGGGTGAGAAAGAAGAGGCTGGAAACAGAGGGGCAGAATCAGGAGGCTGGAAACAGAGGGGCAGAAACAGGAGTCTGAAAGCAGAGGGGGAGAAACAGGAGTCTGGAAACAGATAGGCAGAAACAGGAGTCTGGAAACAGAGGGGCAGAAACAGGAGTCTGGAAACAGAGGGGGAGAAACAGGAGTCTGGAAACAGAGGGGCAGAAACAGGAGTGTGGAAACAGAGGAGCAGATAAAGGAGTCTGGAAACAGAGGGTGAGAAACAGGAGTCTGGAAACAGAGGGGCAGAAACAGGAGTCTGGAAACAGAGGGGGAGAAACAGGAGTCTGGAAACAGAGGGGCAGAAACAGGAGTCTGGAAACAGAGGGGGAGAAACAGGAGTCTGGAAACAGAGGGCGAGAAACAGGAGTCTGGAAACAGAGGGGCAGAAACAGGAGTCTGGATACAGAGGGGCAGAAACAGGAGTCTGGAAACAGAGCGGCAGAAACCGGAGTCTGGAAACAGAGGGTGAGATACAGGAGTCTGGAAACAGAGGGCGAGAAACAGGAGGCTGGAAACAGAGGGGCAGAAACAGGAGGCTGGAAACAAAGGGTGAGAAACAGGAGTCTGGAAACAGAGGGTCAGAAACAGGAGTCTGGAAACAGAGGAGGAGAATCAGGAGGCTGGAAACAGAGGGGCAGAAACAGGAGGCTGGAAACAGAGGGCGAGAAACAGGAGTCTGGAAACAGAGGGACAGAAATAGGAGTCTGGAAACAGAGGGTGAGAAACAGGAGTCTGGAAACAGAGGGGCAGAAACAGGAGTCTGGAAACAGAGGGGGAGAAACAGGAGTCTAGAAACAGAGGGTGAGAAACAGGAGTCTGGAAACAGAGGGGCAGAAACAGGAGCCTGGAAACAGAGGGTGAGAAACAGGAGTCTGGAAACAGAGGGACAGAAACAGGAGTCTGGAAACAGAGGGGGAGAAACAGGAGTCTAGAAACAGAGGGTGAGAAACAGGAGTCTGGAAACAGAGGGGCAGAAACAGGAGCCTGGAAACAGAGGGGGAGAAACAGGAGTCTAGAAACAGAGGGGCAGAAACAAGAGTCTGGAAACAGAGGGTGAGAAACAGGAGGCTGGAAACAGAGGGTGAGAAACAGGAGTCTGGAAACAGAGACGCAGAAACAGGAGTCTCGAAACAGAGGGCGAGAAACACGAGTCTGGAAACAGAGGGGGAGAAACAGGAGTCTGGAAACAGTGGGGCAGAAACAGGAGACTGGAAACAGAGGGGGAGAAACAGTAGGTTGGAAACAGAGGGGGAGAAACAGGAGTCTGGAAACAGAGGGGCAGAAACAGGAGTCTGGAAACAGAGGGGCAGAAACAGGAGTCTGGAAACTGAGGGTGAGAAACAGGAGTCTGGAAACTGAGGGGGAGAAACAGGAGTCTGGAAACAGAGGGGCAGAAACAGGAGTCTGGAAACAGAGGGGCAGAAACAGGAGTCTGGAAACAGAGGGGGAGAAACAGGAGTCTGGAAACAGTGGGGCAGAAACAGGAGTCTGGAAACAGAGGGGCAGAAACAGGAGTCTGGAAACAGAGGGGCAGAAACAGGACTCTGGAAACAGAGGGTGAGAAACGGGAGTCTGGAAACAGAGGGCGAGAAACAGGAGGATGGAAACAGAGGGGCAGAAACAGGAGGCTGGAAACAGAGGGTGAGGAACAGGAGTATGGAAACAGAGGGGGCGAAACAGGAGTCTGGAAACAGAGGGGGAGAAACAGGAGTCTGGAAATAGAGGGTGAGAAACAGGAGACTGGAAACAGAGGGGCAGAAAAAGGAGTCTGGAAACAGAGGGGCAGAAACAGGAGCCTGGAAACAGAGGGTGAGAAACTGGAGTCAGGAAACAGAGGGTGAGAAAGAGGAGGCTGGAAACAGAGGGGCAGAATCATGAGGCTGGAAACAGAGGGGCAGAAACAGGAGTCTGGATACAGAGGGTGAGAAACAGGAGGCTGGGTACAGAGGGTGAGAAACAGGAGTCTGGATACAGAGGGGCAGAAACAGGAGTCTGGATACAGAGGGTGAGAAACAGAAGTCTGGAAACAGAGGGGCAGAAACAGGAGTATGGAAACAGAGGGGGAGAAACAGGAGTCTAGAAACAGAGGGGCAGAAACAGGAGTCTGGAAACAGAGGCGAAAAAAGAGGAGTCTGGAAACAGAGGGGCAGAAACAGGAGTCTGGAAACAGAGGGTGAGAAACAGGAGGCTGGAAACAGAGGGTGAGAAACAGGAGTCTGGAAACAGAGACGCAGAAACAGGAGTCTCGAAACAGAGGGCGAGAAACACGAGTCTGGAAACAAAGGGGGAGAAACAGGAGTCTGGAAACAGAGGGGCAGAAACAGGAGTCTGGAAACAGAGCGGCAGAAACCGGAGTCTGGAAACAGAGGGTGAGATACAGGAGTCTGGAAACAGAGGGCGAGAAACAGGAGGCTGGAAACAGAGGGGCAGAAACAGGAGGCTGGAAACAAAGGGTGAGAAACACGAGTCTGGAAACAGAGGGGCAGAAATAGGAGTCTGGAAACAGAGGGTGAGAAACAGGAGTCTGGAAACAGAGGGGCAGAAACAGGAGTCTGGAAACAGAGGGGGAGAAACAGGAGTCTAGAAACAGAGGGTGAGAAACAGGAGTCTGGAAACAGAGGGGCAGAAACAGGAGCCTGGAAACAGAGGGTGAGAAACAGGAGTCTGGAAACAGAGGGACAGAAATAGGAGTCTGGAAACAGAGGGGGAGAAACAGGAGTCTAGAAACAGAGGGGCAGAAACAGGAGTCTGGAAACAGAGGGTGAGAAACAGGAGGCTGGAAACAGAGGGTGAGAAACAGGAGTCTGGAAACAGAGACGCAGAAACAGGAGTCTCGAAACAGAGGGCGAGAAACACGTGTCTGGAAACAGAGGGGGAGAAACAGGAGTCTGGAAACAGTGGGGCAGAAACAGGAGACTGGAAACAGAGGGGGAGAAACAGTAGGTTGGAAACAGAGGGGGAGAAACAGGAGTCTGGAAACAGAGGGGCAGAAACAGGCGTCTGGAAACAGAGGGGGAGAAACAGGAGTCTGGAAACAGAGGGGCAGAAACAGGAGTCTGGAAACTGAGGGTGAGAAACAGGAGTCTGGAAACTGAGGGGGAGAAACAGGAGTCTGGAAACAGAGGGGGAGAAACAGGAGTCTGGAAACAGTGGGGCAGAAACAGGAGTCTGGAAACAGAGGGGCAGAAACAGGAGTCTGGAAATAGAGGGGCAGAAACAGGACTCTGGAAACAGAGGGTGAGAAACGGGAGTCTGGAAACAGAGGGCGAGAAACAGGAGGATGAAAACAGAGGGGCAGAAACTGGAGGCTGGAAACAGAGGGTGAGGAACAGGAGTGTGGAAACAGAGGGGGCGAAACAGGAGTCTGGAAACAGAGGGGGAGAAACAGGAGTCTGGAAATAGAGGGTGAGAAACAGGAGACTGGAAACAGAGGGGCAGAAAAAGGAGTCTGGAAACAGAGGGGCAGAAACAGGAGCCTGGAAACAGAGGGTGAGAAACTGGAGTCAGGAAACAGAGGGTGAGAAAGAGGAGGCTGGAAACAGAGGGGCAGAATCATGAGGCTGGAAACAGAGGGGCAGAAACAGGAGTCTGGATACAGAGGGTGAGAAACAGGAGGCTGGGTACAGAGGGTGAGAAACAGGAGTCTGTATACAGAGGGGCAGAAACAGGAGTCTGGATACAGAGGGTGAGAAACAGAAGTCTGGAAACAGAGGGGCAGAAACAGGAGTATGGAAACAGAGGGGGAGAAACAGGAGTCTAGAAACAGAGGGTGAGAAACAGGAGTCTGGAAACAGAGCGGAAGAAACAGGAGCCTGGAAACAGAGGGGCAGAAACCGGAGTCTGGAAACAGAGGGGCAGAAACAGGAGTCTGGAAACACAGGCGAAGAAACAGGAGTCTGGAAACAGAGGGGCAGAAACAGGAGTCTGGAAACAGAGGATGAGAAACAGGAGACTGGAAACAGTGGGGCAGAAACAGGAGTCTGGAAACAGAGGGGGAGAAACAGGAGTCTGGAAACAGAGGGTGAGAAACAGGCGTCTGGAAACAGAGGGGGAGAAACAGGAGCCTGGAAACAGAGGTGCAGGAACAGGAGTCTGGAAAGAGAGGGCGAGAAACAGGAGGCTGGAAACAGAGGGGGAGAAACAGGAGTCTGGAAACAGAGGGGGAGAAACAGGAGTCTGGAAATAGAGGGTGAGAAACAGGAAACTGGAAACAGAGGGGCAGAAACAGGAGTCTGGAAACAGAGGGGCACAAACAGGAGCCTGGAAACAGAGGGTGAGAAACAGGAGTCTGGAAACAGAGGCGCAGAATCAGGAGTCTGGAAACTGAGGGTGAGAAACAGGAGTCTGGAAACAGACGGTGAGAAAGAGGAGGCTGGAAACAGAGGGGCAGAATCAGGAGGCTGGAAACAGAGGGGCAGAAACAGGAGTCTGGAAACAGAGGGTGAGTAACAGGAGTCTGGAAACAGAGAGGCAGAAACAGGAGTCTGGAAACAGAGGGGCAGAAACAGGAGTCTGGAAACAGAGGGGGAGAAACAGGAGTCGGAAACAGAGGGGCAGAAACAGGAGTGTGGAAACAGAGGAGCAGAAAAAGGAGTCTGGAAACAGAGGGTGAGAAACAGGCGTCTGGAAACAGAGGGGCAGAAACAGGAGTCTGGAAACAGAGGGGGAGAAACAGGAGTTTAGAAACAGAGGGGCAGCAACAGGAGTCTGGAAACAGAGGCGAAAAAACAGGAGTCTGGAAACAGAGGGGCAGAAACAGGAGTCTGGAAACAGAGGGTGAGAAACAGGAGGCTGGAAACAGAGGGTGAGAAACAGGAGTCTGGAAACAGAGACGCAGAAACAGGAGTCTCGAAACAGAGGGCGAGAAACACGAGTCTGGAAACAAAGGGGGAGAAACAGGAGTCTGGAAACAGTGGGGCAGAAACAGGAGACTGGAAACAGAGGGGGAGAAACAGGAGGTTGGAAACAGAGGGGGAGAAACCGGAGGCTGGAAACAGAGGGGCAGAAACAGGAGTCTGGAAACAGAGAGGCAGAAACAGGAGTCTGTAAACAGAGGGGCAGAAACAGGAGTCTGGAAACAGAGGGGGAGAAACACGAGTCTGGAAACAGAGGGGCAGAAACAGGCGTCTGGAAACAGAGGGGGAGAAACAGGAGTCTGGAAACAGAGGGGCAGAAACAGGAGTCTGGAAACAGAGGGGCAGAAACAGGAGTCTGGAAACAGAGGGGGAGAAACAGGAGTCTGGAAACAGAGGGGCAGAAACAGGAGTCTGGAAACAGAGGGGCAGAAACAGGAGTCTGGAAACAGAGGGGCAGAAACAGGACTCTGGAAACAGAGGGTGAGAAACGGGAGTCTGGAAACAGAGGGCGAGAAACAGGAGGATGGAAACAGAGGGGCAGAAACAGGAGGCTGGAAACAGAGGGTGAGGAACAGGAGTATGGAAACAGAGGGGGCGAAACAGGAGTCTGGAAACAGAGGGGGAGAAACAGGAGTCTGGAAATAGAGGGTGAGAAACAGGAGACTGGAAACAGAGGGGCAGAAAAAGGAGTCTGGAAACAGAGGGGCAGAAACAGGAGCCTGGAAACAGAGCGTGAGAAACTGGAGTCAGGAAACAGAGGGTGAGAAAGAGGAGGCTGGAAACAGAGGGGCAGAATCATGAGGCTGGAAACAGAGGGGCAGAAACAGGAGTCTGGAAACAGAGGGTGAGAAACAGGAGTCTGGAAACAGAGGGGCAGAAACAGGAGCCTGGATACAGAGGGTGAGAATCAGGAGGCTGGGTACAGAGGGTGAGAAACAGGAGTCTGGATACAGAGGGGCAGAAACAGGAGTCTGGATACAGAGGGTGAGAAACAGGTGTCTGGAAACAGAGGGGCAGAAACAGGAGTATGGAAACAAAGGGGGAGAAACAGGAGTCTAGAAACAGAGGGTGAGAAACAGGAGTCTGGAAACAGAGCGGAAGATACAGGAGCCTGGAAACAGAGGGGCAGAAACCGGAGTCTGGAAACAGAGGGGCAGAAACAGGAGTCTGGAAACAGAGGCGAAGAAACAGGAGTCTGGAAACAGAGGGGCAGAAACAGGAGTCTGGAAACAGAGGGTGAGAAACAGGCGTCTGGAAACAGAGGGGCAGAAACAGGAGTCTGGAAACAGAGGCGCAGGATCAGGAGTCTGGAAACTGAGGGTGAGAAACAGGAGTCTGGAAACAGAGGGGGAGAAACAGGAGTCTGGGAACAGACGGGCAGAAACAGGAGTCTGGAAACAGAGGGGCAGAAACAGGAGTCTGGAAACAGAGGGGGAGAAACAGGAGTCTGGAAACAGAGGGGGAGAAACAGGAGTCTGGAAACAGAGGGGGAGAAACAGGAGCCTGGAAACAGAGGGGCAGAAACAGGAGTCTGGAAACAGAGGGCGAGAAAAAGGAGGCTGGAAACAGAGGGGGAGAAACAGGAGTCTGGAAACAGAGGGGGAGAAACAGGAGTCTGGAAACAGAGGGGGAGAAACAGGAGTCTGGAAACAGAGCGGAAGATACAGGAGCCTGGAAACAGAGGGGCAGAAACCGGAGTCTGGAAACAGAGGGGCAGAAACAGGAGTCTGGAAACAGAGGCGAAGAAACAGGAGTCTGGAAACAGAGGGGCAGAAACAGGAGCCTGGAAACAGAGGGGGAGAAACAGGAGTCTAGAAACAGAGGGGCAGAAACAAGAGTCTGGAAACAGAGGGTGAGAAACAGGAGGCTGGAAACAGAGGGTGAGAAACAGGAGTCTGGAAACAGAGACGCAGAAACAGGAGTCTCGAAACAGAGGGCGAGAAACACGAGTCTGGAAACAGAGGGGGAGAAACAGGAGTCTGGAAACAGTGGGGCAGAAACAGGAGACTGGAAACAGAGGGGGAGAAACAGTAGGTTGGAAACAGAGGGGGAGAAACAGGAGTCTGGAAACAGAGGGGCAGAAACAGGAGTCTGGAAACAGAGGGGCAGAAACAGGAGTCTGGAAACTGAGGGTGAGAAACAGGAGTCTGGAAACTGAGGGGGAGAAACAGGAGTCTGGAAACAGAGGGGCAGAAACAGGAGTCTGGAAACAGAGGGGCAGAAACAGGAGTCTGGAAACAGAGGGGGAGAAACAGGAGTCTGGAAACAGTGGGGCAGAAACAGGAGTCTGGAAACAGAGGGGCAGAAACAGGAGTCTGGAAACAGAGGGGCAGAAACAGGACTCTGGAAACAGAGGGTGAGAAACGGGAGTCTGGAAACAGAGGGCGAGAAACAGGAGGATGGAAACAGAGGGGCAGAAACAGGAGGCTGGAAACAGAGGGTGAGGAACAGGAGTATGGAAACAGAGGGGGCGAAACAGGAGTCTGGAAACAGAGGGGGAGAAACAGGAGTCTGGAAATAGAGGGTGAGAAACAGGAGACTGGAAACAGAGGGGCAGAAAAAGGAGTCTGGAAACAGAGGGGCAGAAACAGGAGCCTGGAAACAGAGGGTGAGAAACTGGAGTCAGGAAACAGAGGGTGAGAAAGAGGAGGCTGGAAACAGAGGGGCAGAATCATGAGGCTGGAAACAGAGGGGCAGAAACAGGAGTCTGGATACAGAGGGTGAGAAACAGGAGGCTGGGTACAGAGGGTGAGAAACAGGAGTCTGGATACAGAGGGGCAGAAACAGGAGTCTGGATACAGAGGGTGAGAAACAGAAGTCTGGAAACAGAGGGGCAGAAACAGGAGTATGGAAACAGAGGGGGAGAAACAGGAGTCTAGAAACAGAGGGGCAGAAACAGGAGTCTGGAAACAGAGGCGAAAAAAGAGGAGTCTGGAAACAGAGGGGCAGAAACAGGAGTCTGGAAACAGAGGGTGAGAAACAGGAGGCTGGAAACAGAGGGTGAGAAACAGGAGTCTGGAAACAGAGACGCAGAAACAGGAGTCTCGAAACAGAGGGCGAGAAACACGAGTCTGGAAACAAAGGGGGAGAAACAGGAGTCTGGAAACAGAGGGGCAGAAACAGGAGTCTGGAAACAGAGCGGCAGAAACCGGAGTCTGGAAACAGAGGGTGAGATACAGGAGTCTGGAAACAGAGGGCGAGAAACAGGAGGCTGGAAACAGAGGGGCAGAAACAGGAGGCTGGAAACAAAGGGTGAGAAACACGAGTCTGGAAACAGAGGGGCAGAAATAGGAGTCTGGAAACAGAGGGTGAGAAACAGGAGTCTGGAAACAGAGGGGCAGAAACAGGAGTCTGGAAACAGAGGGGGAGAAACAGGAGTCTGGAAACAGAGGGGCAGAAACAGGAGCCTGGAAACAGAGGGTGAGAAACAGGAGTCTGGAAACAGAGGGACAGAAATAGGAGTCTGGAAACAGAGGGGGAGAAACAGGAGTCTAGAAACAGAGGGGCAGAAACAGGAGTCTGGAAACAGAGGGTGAGAAACAGGAGGCTGGAAACAGAGGGTGAGAAACAGGAGTCTGGAAACAGAGACGCAGAAACAGGAGTCTCGAAACAGAGGGCGAGAAACACGTGTCTGGAAACAGAGGGGGAGAAACAGGAGTCTGGAAACAGTGGGGCAGAAACAGGAGACTGGAAACAGAGGGGGAGAAACAGTAGGTTGGAAACAGAGGGGGAGAAACAGGAGTCTGGAAACAGAGGGGCAGAAACAGGCGTCTGGAAACAGAGGGGGAGAAACAGGAGTCTGGAAACAGAGGGGCAGAAACAGGAGTCTGGAAACTGAGGGTGAGAAACAGGAGTCTGGAAACTGAGGGGGAGAAACAGGAGTCTGGAAACAGAGGGGCAGAAACAGGAGTCTGGAAACAGAGGGGCAGAAACAGGAGTCTGGAAACAGAGGGGGAGAAACAGGAGTCTGGAAACAGTGGGGCAGAAACAGGAGTCTGGAAACAGAGGGGCAGAAACAGGAGTCTGGAAATAGAGGGGCAGAAACAGGACTCTGGAAACAGAGGGTGAGAAACGGGAGTCTGGAAACAGAGGGCGAGAAACAGGAGGATGAAAACAGAGGGGCAGAAACTGGAGGCTGGAAACAGAGGGTGAGGAACAGGAGTGTGGAAACAGAGGGGGCGAAACAGGAGTCTGGAAACAGAGGGGGAGAAACAGGAGTCTGGAAATAGAGGGTGAGAAACAGGAGACTGGAAACAGAGGGGCAGAAAAAGGAGTCTGGAAACAGAGGGGCAGAAACAGGAGCCTGGAAACAGAGGGTGAGAAACTGGAGTCAGGAAACAGAGGGTGAGAAAGAGGAGGCTGGAAACAGAGGGGCAGAATCATGAGGCTGGAAACAGAGGGGCAGAAACAGGAGTCTGGATACAGAGGGTGAGAAACAGGAGGCTGGGTACAGAGGGTGAGAAACAGGAGTCTGTATACAGAGGGGCAGAAACAGGAGTCTGGATACAGAGGGTGAGAAACAGAAGTCTGGAAACAGAGGGGCAGAAACAGGAGTATGGAAACAGAGGGGGAGAAACAGGAGTCTAGAAACAGAGGGTGAGAAACAGGAGTCTGGAAACAGAGCGGAAGAAACAGGAGCCTGGAAACAGAGGGGCAGAAACCGGAGTCTGGAAACAGAGGGGCAGAAACAGGAGTCTGGAAACACAGGCGAAGAAACAGGAGTCTGGAAACAGAGGGGCAGAAACAGGAGTCTGGAAACAGAGGATGAGAAACAGGAGACTGGAAACAGTGGGGCAGAAACAGGAGTCTGGAAACAGAGGGGGAGAAACAGGAGTCTGGAAACAGAGGGTGAGAAACAGGCGTCTGGAAACAGAGGGGGAGAAACAGGAGCCTGGAAACAGAGGTGCAGGAACAGGAGTCTGGAAAGAGAGGGCGAGAAACAGGAGGCTGGAAACAGAGGGGGAGAAACAGGAGTCTGGAAACAGAGGGGGAGAAACAGGAGTCTGGAAATAGAGGGTGAGAAACAGGAAACTGGAAACAGAGGGGCAGAAACAGGAGTCTGGAAACAGAGGGGCACAAACAGGAGCCTGGAAACAGAGGGTGAGAAACAGGAGTCTGGAAACAGAGGCGCAGAATCAGGAGTCTGGAAACTGAGGGTGAGAAACAGGAGTCTGGAAACAGACGGTGAGAAAGAGGAGGCTGGAAACAGAGGGGCAGAATCAGGAGGCTGGAAACAGAGGGGCAGAAACAGGAGTCTGGAAACAGAGGGTGAGTAACAGGAGTCTGGAAACAGAGAGGCAGAAACAGGAGTCTGGAAACAGAGGGGCAGAAACAGGAGTCTGGAAACAGAGGGGGAGAAACAGGAGTCGGAAACAGAGGGGCAGAAACAGGAGTGTGGAAACAGAGGAGCAGAAAAAGGAGTCTGGAAACAGAGGGTGAGAAACAGGCGTCTGGAAACAGAGGGGCAGAAACAGGAGTCTGGAAACAGAGGGGGAGAAACAGGAGTTTAGAAACAGAGGGGCAGCAACAGGAGTCTGGAAACAGAGGCGAAAAAACAGGAGTCTGGAAACAGAGGGGCAGAAACAGGAGTCTGGAAACAGAGGGTGAGAAACAGGAGGCTGGAAACAGAGGGTGAGAAACAGGAGTCTGGAAACAGAGACGCAGAAACAGGAGTCTCGAAACAGAGGGCGAGAAACACGAGTCTGGAAACAAAGGGGGAGAAACAGGAGTCTGGAAACAGTGGGGCAGAAACAGGAGACTGGAAACAGAGGGGGAGAAACAGGAGGTTGGAAACAGAGGGGGAGAAACCGGAGGCTGGAAACAGAGGGGCAGAAACAGGAGTCTGGAAACAGAGAGGCAGAAACAGGAGTCTGTAAACAGAGGGGCAGAAACAGGAGTCTGGAAACAGAGGGGGAGAAACACGAGTCTGGAAACAGAGGGGCAGAAACAGGCGTCTGGAAACAGAGGGGGAGAAACAGGAGTCTGGAAACAGAGGGGCAGAAACAGGAGTCTGGAAACAGAGGGGCAGAAACAGGAGTCTGGAAACAGAGGGGGAGAAACAGGAGTCTGGAAACAGAGGGGCAGAAACAGGAGTCTGGAAACAGAGGGGCAGAAACAGGAGTCTGGAAACAGAGGGGCAGAAACAGGACTCTGGAAACAGAGGGTGAGAAACGGGAGTCTGGAAACAGAGGGCGAGAAACAGGAGGATGGAAACAGAGGGGCAGAAACAGGAGGCTGGAAACAGAGGGTGAGGAACAGGAGTATGGAAACAGAGGGGGCGAAACAGGAGTCTGGAAACAGAGGGGGAGAAACAGGAGTCTGGAAATAGAGGGTGAGAAACAGGAGACTGGAAACAGAGGGGCAGAAAAAGGAGTCTGGAAACAGAGGGGCAGAAACAGGAGCCTGGAAACAGAGGGTGAGAAACTGGAGTCAGGAAACAGAGGGTGAGAAAGAGGAGGCTGGAAACAGAGGGGCAGAATCATGAGGCTGGAAACAGAGGGGCAGAAACAGGAGTCTGGAAACAGAGGGTGAGAAACAGGAGTCTGGAAACAGAGGGGCAGAAACAGGAGCCTGGATACAGAGGGTGAGAATCAGGAGGCTGGGTACAGAGGGTGAGAAACAGGAGTCTGGATACAGAGGGGCAGAAACAGGAGTCTGGATACAGAGGGTGAGAAACAGGTGTCTGGAAACAGAGGGGCAGAAACAGGAGTATGGAAACAAAGGGGGAGAAACAGGAGTCTAGAAACAGAGGGTGAGAAACAGGAGTCTGGAAACAGAGCGGAAGATACAGGAGCCTGGAAACAGAGGGGCAGAAACCGGAGTCTGGAAACAGAGGGGCAGAAACAGGAGTCTGGAAACAGAGGCGAAGAAACAGGAGTCTGGAAACAGAGGGGCAGAAACAGGAGTCTGGAAACAGAGGGTGAGAAACAGGCGTCTGGAAACAGAGGGGCAGAAACAGGAGTCTGGAAACAGAGGCGCAGGATCAGGAGTCTGGAAACTGAGGGTGAGAAACAGGAGTCTGGAAACAGAGGGGGAGAAACAGGAGTCTGGGAACAGACGGGCAGAAACAGGAGTCTGGAAACAGAGGGGCAGAAACAGGAGTCTGGAAACAGAGGGGGAGAAACAGGAGTCTGGAAACAGAGGGGGAGAAACAGGAGTCTGGAAACAGAGGGGGAGAAACAGGAGCCTGGAAACAGAGGGGCAGAAACAGGAGTCTGGAAACAGAGGGCGAGAAAAAGGAGGCTGGAAACAGAGGGGGAGAAACAGGAGTCTGGAAACAGAGGGGGAGAAACAGGAGTCTGGAAACAGAGGGGGAGAAACAGGAGTCTGGAAACAGAGCGGAAGATACAGGAGCCTGGAAACAGAGGGGCAGAAACCGGAGTCTGGAAACAGAGGGGCAGAAACAGGAGTCTGGAAACAGAGGCGAAGAAACAGGAGTCTGGAAACAGAGGGGCAGAAACAGGAGTCTGGAAACAGAGGGTGAGAAACAGGCGTCTGGAAACAGAGGGGCAGAAACAGGAGTCTGGAAACAGAGGCGCAGGATCAGGAGTCTGGAAACTGAGGGTGAGAAACAGGAGTCTGGAAACAGAGGGGGAGAAACAGGAGTCTGGGAACAGAAGGGCAGAAACAGGAGTCTGGAAACAGAGGGGCAGAAACAGGAGTCTGGAAACAGAGGGGGAGAAACAGGAGTCTGGAAACAGAGGGGGAGAAACAGGAGTCTGGAAACAGAGGGGGAGAAACAGGAGCCTGGAAACAGAGGGACAGAAACAGAAGTCTGGAAACAGAGGGCGAGAAACAGGAGGCTGGAAACAGAGGGGGAGAAACAGGAGTCTGGAAACAGAGGGGGAGAAACAGGAGTCTGGAAATAGAGGGTGAGAAACAGGAAACTGGAAACAGAGGGGCCGAAACAGGAGTCTGGAAACAGAGGGGCACAAACAGGAGCCTGGAAACAGAGGGGGAGAAATAGGAGTCTGGAAACAGACGGGCAGAAACAGGAGTCTGGAAACAGAGGCGCAGAATCAGGTGTCTGGAAACTGAGGGGGAGAAACAGGAGTCTGGAAACAGACGGTGAGAAAGAGGAGGCTGGAAACAGAGGGGCAGAATCAGGAGGCTGGAAACAGAGGGGCAGAAACAGGAGTCTGGAAACAGAGGGTGAGTAACAGGAGTCTGGAAACAGAGAGGCAGAAACAGGAGTCTGGAAACAGAGGGGCAGAAACAGGATTCTGGAAACAGAGGGGGAGAAACAGGAGTCGGAAACAGAGGGGCAGAAACAGGAGTGTGGAAACAGAGGAGCAGAAAAAGGAGTCTGGAAACAGAGGGTGAGAAACAGGCGTCTGGAAACAGAGGGGCAGAAACAGGAGTCTGGAAACAGAGGGGGAGAAACAGGAGTCTGGAAGAAGAGGAGGAGAAACAGGAGGCTGAAACAGAGGGGCAGAAACAGGAGGCTGGAAACAGAGGGGGAGAAACAGGAGTCTGGAAACAGAGGGGCAGAAACATGAGGCTGGAAACAGAGGGCGAGAAACAGGAGGCTGGAAACAGAGGGGCAGAAACAGGAGGAAGGAAACAGAGGGTGAGAAACAGGAGTCTGGAAACAGAGGGCGAGAAACAGGAGGCTGGAAACAGAGGGGCAGAAACAGGAGGAAGGAAACAGAGGGTGAGAAACAGGAGTCGGGAAACAGAGGGGCAGAAACAGGAGTCTGGAAACAGAGGGGGAGAAACAGGAGTCTGGAAACAGAGGGGGAGAAACAGGAGACTGGAAACAGAGGGGGAGAAACAGGAGTCTGGAAACAGAGGGCGAGAAACAGGAGGCTGGAAACAGAGGGGCAGAAACAGGAGTCTGGAAACAGAGGGGGAGAAACAGGAGTCTGGAAACAGAGGGGCAGAAACAGGAGCCTGGAAACAGAGGGTGAGAAACAGCAGTCTGGAAACAGAGGGGGAGAAACACGAGACTGGAAACAGAGGGGGAGAAACCGGAGTCTGGAAACAGAGTGGGAGAAACAGGAGTCTGGAAACAGAGGGGGAGAAACAGGAGGCTGGAAACAGAGGGGCAGAAACAGGAGTCTGGAAACAGAGGGGCAGAAACAGGAGTCTGGAAACAAAGGGGCAGAAACAGGAGTCTGGAAACAGAGGGGCAGAAACAGGAGTCTGGAAACAAAGGGGCAGAAACAGGAGTCTGGAAACAGAGGGTGAGAAACGGGAGTCTGGAAACAGAGGGCGAGAAACAGGAGGCTGGAAACAGAGGGGCAGAAACAGGAGTCTGGAAACAGAGGGGGAGAAACAGGAGTCTGGAAACAGAGGGGCAGAAACAGGAGTCTGGAAACAGAGGGGCAGAAACAGGAGTCTGGAAACAGGGGGGCAGAAACAGGACTCTGGAAACAGAGGGTGAGAAACGGGAGTCTGGAAACAGAGGGCGAGAAACAGGAGGATGGAAACAGAGGGGCAGAAACAGGAGGCTGGAAACAGAGGGTGAGGAACAGGAGTATGGAAACAGAGGGGGCGAAACAGGAGTCTGGAAACAGAGGGGGAGAAACAGGAGTCTGGAAATAGAGGGTGAGAAACAGGAGACTGGAAACAGAGGGGCAGAAAAAGAGTCTGGAAACAGAGGGGCAGAAACAGGAGCCTGGAAACAGAGGGTGAGAAACTGGAGTCAGGAAACAGAGGGTGAGAAAGAGGAGGCTGGAAACAGAGGGGCAGAATCATGAGGCTGGAAACAGAGGGGCAGAAACAGGAGTCTGGAAACAGAGGGGCAGAAACAGGAGCCTGGATACAGAGGGTGAGAATCAGGAGGCTGGGTACAGAGGGTGAGAAACAGGAGTCTGGATACAGAGGGGCAGAAACAGGAGTCTGGATACAGAGGGTGAGAAACAGGTGTCTGGAAACAGAGGGGCAGAAACAGGAGTATGGAAACAAAGGGGGAGAAACAGGAGTCTAGAAACAGAGGGTGAGAAACAGGAGTCTGGAAACAGAGCGGAAGATACAGGAGCCTGGAAACAGAGGGGCAGAAACCGGAGTCTGGAAACAGAGGGGCAGAAACAGGAGTCTGGAAACAGAGGCGAAGAAACAGGAGTCTGGAAACAGAGGGGCAGAAACAGGAGTCTGGAAACAGAGGGTGAGAAACAGGCGTCTGGAAACAGAGGGGCAGAAACAGGAGTCTGGAAACAGAGGCGCAGGATCAGGAGTCTGGAAACTGAGGGTGAGAAACAGGAGTCTGGAAACAGAGGGGGAGAAACAGGAGTCTGGGAACAGACGGGCAGAAACAGGAGTCTGGAAACAGAGGGGCAGAAACAGGAGTCTGGAAACAGAGGGGGAGAAACAGGAGTCTGGAAACAGAGGGGGAGAAACAGGAGTCTGGAAACAGAGGGGGAGAAACAG